>NW_028263373.1:30403164-30409314 GCF_051168715.1 Poecilia mexicana
AGTTATACGTCACTTTTCTTCAGCCTGTGGGGTTTTCCCTGGCTGGGAATGAGAATACAACCTGCTGAATGTGACAGGTAGCCAATCAGAAATCGCGGTGACGTCAGAACAGAGGGGAATCCCAAACAGGTGACATATCGCGCAACTGAAAGTCCGGTGGATATCGGAGATGATATGTGGAAATGTTTATTATTAAATTTAAAGGTCATTATTAACTATGAAAAAACACAGTCACCTCCAAATCATAGTGCAGCAAATAGAGCGGCTGTTCCCATTGTCTTTTATCCACCGCCTTTTATTTTTGTTACGTCTTTTATCACTTAAAATGACTCCACAAACTGTCACTATTGGTTCTACACCGTCATCCGTGTTTGGTTATTCTAAATTTCCGTTATGTTGGGGGTTTTTACTGAATTATCCTCTGGAATCGGGATGTTTGACTGGAATCGGTTCGTGTTGCTCCTGCCTTGGCAACACACTCTCACTCCCAACTCGTCACATATTGACGTTTTGTCAGGTGCCCTGGCGTCACATATTGACGCCAAGGGTAGCCCCTTGGCGTCAATATGTGACGCGGAGGGTTCTCTCATTGAATGCTGTACAGTTGTTACGTCAATCCGCGTTTCCCCATCAGATACGGTTCCCCCTGAGTTTTCTTGCCGCTCCGCACCGCCCAGGCGGCAAAATACGCGCGTGCTCGTGACGAGCACTAAGAAAGCACGCGCGTGGCAAAGCACGCGCTTGTTCGGCGCGCTTGTCTGAGGAACTACGGACACCGTGAAAGCTCAAACAACATGTTTCGGCAAAGTTGTCACACTTTCTTCACGTTTTGCGGGAAACTAATAATAATAATAATAATAATAATATAAGAAGAAGAGTAAAACGTACAAAACGTACGTACAAAACGTATATATTATAATTATTTTAAATATATGTTGAGCATGTATATATATATATATATAAACAGGGCAATGCATTTTGATGCTCAATATTACCCATCAGATAACGTTCCCCTTGTTTTACAGTGGGGAACACTGTCTGATGGCCATATTTCACCCATCAGATAACGTTCCCCATTTTAAAACCACCCATCAGATAACGTTCCCCCCTTTTTTACAGTGGGGAACACTGTCTGATGGCCATATTTCACCCATCAGATAACGTTCCCCATTTTAAAACCACCCATCAGATAACGTTCCCCCCTTTTTTACAGTGGGGAACACTATCTGATGGACATATTTCACCCATCAGATAGCGTTCCCCTTGTTTTACAGTGAGGAAACGGTATCTGATGGCCACTTTTTACTCATCAGATAATGTTCCCCGTTTTACAGTGGGGGAACACTATCTGATGGCCACATTTCACCCATCAGATAGCGTTCCCCCTATGTTAAAATCACCCATCAGATAGTGTTCCCCTTGTTTTACAGTGGGGAAACGGTATCTGATGGAGACATTTCACCCATCAGATAGCGTTCCCCTTGTTTTACAGTGGGGAAACGGTATCTGATGGCCACAGTTCACCCATCAGATACCGTTTCCCCTGGTTTAAAGTGGGGGAACGCTATCTGATTGCCATAAATCTCCCATCAGATACCGTTTCCCCTGTTTTAAAGTGGGGGAATGCTATCTGATGGCCATCTTTCACCCATCAGATATCGTTTCCCCTGTTTTAAAGTGGGGGAACGCTATCTGATGGCCATAAATCTCCCATCAGATACCGTTTTCCCTGTTTTAAAGTGGGGGAAACGGTATGTGATGGGTGAAAGATGGCCATCAGATAGCGTTCCCCCACTGTAAAACAGGGGGAATGGTATCTGATGGGTGAAATATGGCCATCACATAGGGGAAACGGTATGTGATGGGAGATTTATGGCCATCAGATAGCGTTCCCCCACTTTAAACCAGGGGAAACGGTATCTGATGGGTGAACTGTGGCCATCAGATACCGTTTCCCCACTGTAAAACAAGGGGAAACGGTATCTGATGGGTAATATTGAGCATTAAATTGCATTGTCCTGTTTTTAATTCATATAGCACTATGCTATCTATCTATCTATCCATTATAATTATAATATATACCACATATATATTATAATTATAATATATACAACATATTATAATTATAATAATAATATATACAACACATATATATTATAATTATAATATATATTTAACATATATTATGTATTATAATTATAATATATATAAAATATATATTATTTATTATAATTATAATATGTATAACATGTATATTTATTATAATTATTATTATTACTATTAGTTTCTCGCAAAAACGTGAAGAAAGTGTGACAACTTTGCCGAAACATGTTTGAGCTTTCACGGTGTCCGTAGTTCCTCAGACAAGCGCGCCGAACAAGCGCGTGCTTGCTACGCGCGTGCTTTCTCAGTGCTCATCACGAGCTCGCGCCTATTTTGCCGCGTGGGCGGGGCGGAGCGGCAAGAAGACGAAGGGGGGAACCGTATCTGATGGGGAAACGCGGATTGACGTAACACCGGCAACGCCATCAGAGCAACACTGCAGAAATGCACGATAAGTGTAGCACCCAAAACCCAACCATGATTTCAGCCACGGATAGCAAAACTGTCACTTACAATCGCAGATGAGTCGACCAAACCCACAAGCCGACATGTAGCCGCCTACTACAGCAACAGTGGGAGAAACAAAGACGCACACCTTGCAGCGGCCCGCCCAATTATATAGGCATCTGCCCCGCCCACCAATCAATGGTGCGCTTCCTGCTGCACCCGGTGCGCAGAGTGGGGAGGGGGGAACACCATCCCACCACAATATGCTGAATTTTTTTAACACTGAAAAAATATATTTATTGAAAATTTTATCTTTGAAATAGGAATGTGAATTTTTTTAACATATGAAAATTGCAAACATGTACAAATAATGACACTGAATTTTTTTTTTATTGAATTCGGATGCATTTTTTATTCAAATTCTGATGGCACATATTTACTTCCATACTTTTCTCCTTTCTTTAGAATCAAAATAGGAATATTCGCTTTATTTCCTGGAACTGCTGCACTGAATATTGCTGCTCTTCTCTCTGCTGAGGTTCAACAGTGACCCAGTTTCAGAATCTAATGCATCCCTGTCTCCTAAACAGCCTAATCTTACAACAACCTACCTTATTTTGGAGTAGGTAGACATAGATAATCTAAAACAAATTGTTAAAGTGCTAATAAAAACAGGAATTAACCTTCTTTTTTTTTTTACTTCAGTGTCAGATGGACTCTAATAGTTCACTGGGTGGTGTTAAGGAAGAAATTTCTAAATAGGTTAACTTTGGAAAAAAGTTGGCTCTCTTCTCTCTCTTCCTTTAGATCCCAGGTCCTCTCGGCGGGCCACGTGTAGGCACAAGGAAAACAACAATGCGTGTTGACGTCACAGAATTACAGAATTTAATCCAATATAAGACAATGCATAAACTTAAAAGTAAGACAATGCACAAACTTACACCAGAAACTGCAGAACAACGGAGACATACATTCATTTACCTCACAGACTTGGGAAAGAAGGAAAGAAAGCAAAGATGTGCAAAGACATCTTTGGAGAGTTGCAAGAGCAAATCTAATTTGTTACTTCTGTGTAGAAAGTTTTATAGTAAAAGGCGTATTCCTATCTTTAATTTATTCAAATAAGGCGTACCTTTGCTCCTCCAACCAGGAGCTATCTCTGACCCTCTCTCTGAAGCCTAAACCCCTGCAGTGTTTACGGCCTCTCACAGATGCGTGTGAAAAGCCAGAACTTTCACTGTATTGTTTTGCGACACAGACAAAAGGCAGTTTAAACGATCCTAGGAAACCATCTGCTGTAACTACAAGTAAAATAAAGGTCAATAGGCCAGAATAAGTTACTGATTTAAAACCACAATTTAGGCCATTTGAATCAAGACATGTTAAGTTTTAAAACTAGCTTATTTTAAATTTATTTTCTCAACAGTTCCCTCTTTTAATCTCTTAATAGAGATTACACTCTAAAATATAAATTTAAAATATACTATGCGATAGTATAAGCCTAAATTCAGAAACACCATATTATAGCTGATAAATTAAGCCCCTCTTTTTGCATGGAACCTTCTACATAACATTTGTTGTTAAAATGTTGGCATATTCATAGCAAATAAAATCAGACAGCAAAATCATATAAAGGATTCACAACTTAAAATAAATGTTCAACCCATAGTCATATCTTACCAAAAGATGATGCATAAATTTATCAATACTTAACAGAAACTTTACCACAAATCTTACTGTAATACTTAAAATGATATTTTAGAAAAGTCAATCATATTCCTGATGTAAATAGGATGTTACACAAATATTTGTCCAAAATTATCCCTGCAATAAATGAGCAAGTTAGATACAATATACTGCATATAAAAGACTTACAAACTATCAATAAACCTCCAGTTGAATAGTTTTTGTACAATTTTTTCTTTTTTTTTTTTTACATATCTTCATTTTGTGTCCGTGTTTCTTGATGCTCCTTGAAGTAAGATGAGTTCGTTGACACGTCATAGATGAAAGATGAAAACTTGTTAATAGGAAAAACAAAGATGATCCTCTCGTCTCCAGCAGCTCATTTTCCTTATAGTTTTGAACTCAGGGTCGTCAGCTGAGTAAAGGGTGCTCACCTACTTAGGGATTATTGTGCCCAGAATTTGGTGAGTTTAACAAAGAGGTCGTTCCCTCTTTTCCAATTTGATGACATCAAAAGCAGAATAGAATGAAAGAAATCCTGATGAACATCTAGGTGTGAGGTCGTCCTCCGGCCAGGGAAGATCCTCAGTCACCAGGTTGTGGTCCTTTGTTATCCAATGAGGTCATCAGCTGGTCGGCATACTGGAACAGAGTCTGTCACCTATCTAGAGCTCCTTAATGTATTTTAAAATAAAATAAATCCTTCCAATTTGAATTAATGTTTTATTTATGCTGATTTATTGATTAATACTCTAATTATTCTTTATTGTTTTAAGTCATATATTCTTGTTATCAAATCTTATTTTAATAGTTATTTTATTGTATTATCAGGAAGGAAGAGATTTTTTTGGTAGCTTTTAGTTTTATTTATTTCTCTTTAAAACTTCATTTCAAATTATCATTTATTTCCTTATGTTAAGTCTCTTCCAGTATTTTTCCTTTTGTATTATAACTCAGTAAACTTCGAATTTTAAGAAGCTGCTCATTTAGAATTGTATTCTGTCAATCTTTTGACCCTCTTTTTATAAAAGGCCTACATCAGAGAAATAAATGTTTTCCCATTGTGTTGAAGCCAAAACTTAACCATATTTTAGAAGCAGTTCCATAATTGTTAATTTGTAAATCTCCAATTTAGACCAATTTAATTTCAATCATCATATTTTCTACTTTAAAACCTTAAAGAATGATCAGCCTGTTTTACATGAGTAAAGTTAACCGTGTCACTAAATATCAAAAATGATTTGCTTTATTCCAATCATAGTTTTAAATCCCAAAATTTCAACCATTTTTACATTTGATCCATTTATTCTTTAGAAAAACTATTTATAAAATATTTAATTGGATAATGAATTACCCTTTTTATATTGTTTATCAATTATCAATGCCTTTTCAGTTTTGGGGAGAAATTCCATACAGCTAAGTTTATTAAATGATGTAAATATTTAGTTTAGACCTTCCTGGATGTCCTAGTTAAACAACTTATTTTAAATCATATGATTTAAAATAAGTTGGATGCAACAATCCAACGATCACCTTCCCCATTTTAAGAAACACCGTTTTATGTAAATTATTTGACAGGTAATATTACGTTTAGTGTATTCGATTTATAAATTTTAGTTATTCCATATCCAAATAGTTAGCTCATACTTAATGCTGCTAATACACCATAAAATATTTAATGTATTTTGATTTAACTTTAACAACTTCTTTTGCCAAGAAGTAAAGAGAGATCCAAAGTAAAAATTTGCTTATTAGATCAATTCCATTCATTTCCCCCTGTTTCTATGACAGAACAAATGTTCTGTCATAGAAAACAATAAAAATCCTATACAACTCATTGAGAAAAAATCTGCTAGCACCGCTAACTTTAGCATCATATAACACAGTTGGATGTAATTCAAACATGGTGTCCCA
>NW_028263373.1:30409414-30516944 GCF_051168715.1 Poecilia mexicana
AGGAAATCATGTGGTTTGAATTTATCAGTAGAAATAAAACAAAATTAAAGCTCCGCGGAGCCTCAAGCGGCCCTCGCAGCTAGCGCTGCTCCGGCCTATAGCCACCGCGGGGGTACCAGCACCGCCCCCCGCCCGCCACCGCCGACGCTCGCGCGCCCTCATCCACGCTATCCGCTTTTACGGCTTCGGCAGAGCTCCCTGGCGATGAACCAAAAATCTGGAGCACATCGGGCCATGTAGAGAGGAGATACAGCTGTTTGATTAACCTAGGGGGCGCAGTGGAGTCAAATCACAATTAAACTCTATTGGGCTCCTTAGAGGTTCACAAGTGTCACTCATACAATGTCTGGTGCAAATCGGATGATGCGTTTGTGAATACGAGACGAACGTATGCATATTACGAGGGACAGCCATTTTGCCACGCCCCCACGGGTCAGTAGAGTTCATCATCAATGAGTTCATCATCAATAAGTTCATCATCATTTCATTTTATGTCAGTCTGCACAGGATGAAACCCATAAGAATTAGAGAGAAAAAGTAAGACATACAGTAGAAAAAACAGGTGACTTCCTGTCGGAAGTGTGCGGGGCTAATGTTATGTCATCAATCGACCACCTAACTGTCATGATGGCTGGTCTATAATGACACATAGAAAGTCTGATGCATCTGTGACCTGGCATTAGGAAGTAATTTCACATTCATGTTTCATGATGTATAATCAAAGTTTGGGACTTAGCCACGCCCCCACGGGTCAGTAGAGTTCATCACGGCAGAGTTCATCATCATTTCATTTCATGTCAGTCTGCACAGGATGAAACCCATAAGAATTAGAGAGAAAAAGTAAGACATACAGTAGAAAAAACAGGTCACTTCCTGTCGGAAGTGGGCGGGGCAAGGGTGATGTCATCAATCGACCACATAACTGTGATGAGGGCTTATCTATAATGAGACATAGAAAGTCTGATGCAGCTCTGACCTGGCATTTGGAAGTTATTTCACATTCATGTTTCATGGTGTATAGTCAAAGTTTGGGACTTAGCCACGCCCCCACGGGTCAGTAGAGTTCATCATGGGAGAGTTCATCATCATGTCATTTCATGTCAGCCTGCACAGGATGAAACCCATAAGAATTAGAGAGTAAAAGTAAGACATACAATTGAAGAAAGAGGTTACTTCCTGTCGGAAGTGGGCGGGGCTAGGGTGATGTCATCAATCGACCACCTAACTATGATGAAGGCTGGTCTATAATGAGACATAGAAAGTCTGATGCAGCTGTGACCTGGCATTTGGAAGTTATTTCACATTCATGTTTCATGCTGTATAGTCAAAGTTTGGGACTTAGCCACGCCCCCACGGGTCAGTCGAGTTCATCATGGGAGAGTTCATCATCATGTAATTTCATGTCAGCCTGCACAGGATGAATCCCATATGATTTAGAGAGTAAAAGTAAGACATACAATAGAAAAAACAGGTGATTTCCTGTCGGAAGTGGGCGGGGTTAAGGTGATGTCATCAACTGACCATCTCAATGTGATGAGGGGTGGTCTGTAGTCAGATATAGGAAGTCTGATGCAGCTGTGACCTTCTATGTGGAAGTTATTGTATCTTGATGTTTCATGGCGAATAGTCAAAGTTTGGGACTTAGCCACGCCCACATGCTTTGACATAGAAAAATTCCTACGATAACTTTTCATCTTTAATGTCTCAAGTCTCTGCTGACTGAGTTTGAAGTCTCTATCTCAAAAGCTGCAGGAGGAGATAGATCAGATGCGATGTCTATGAAAAAGAGGAAATGGCTGATTTTGATCCAAAATGGCCGACTTCCTGTTGGGTTTGCACCATGGCTCCAAGAGACTTTTTTGTAGGTCCTGACATGATACACATGTGTACCAAGTTTCATAATTCTAGGTTAAAGAATGGCTTGGGGCTGATCATTTAAAAAATTCTAGGGGGCGCTGTAGAGAAATTAGGCCACGCCCATCAACGACTGTTATGGATTCCTGTTCGGGGATGGATAAGGATGCATCCTAGTGAGTTTGGTGCAGCTGGGCTGAACGATGTGGAATCTAGAGCCAAACGTATGGCGGCGGCGTTACCTCTGCTTCGCCGCGGTCCCACGGCCACGCCCTCTACAGAAGACTCTTGGCGCTTTAAAGCAAGTGACACTAACATGTTATCTGTCATCCAACACAGAATCATGTTGATTAGGTGCAGTGAGCCAGAAAGGCAGCTTTCCATGGAAAAAAAAGCACTTCCTGTTCTGAGGGGCGGGGCTTAGATGACGTCAGACTATGACAACATAGGTTCGTAGGGGACCCTACCAGGATCAGTCATGTCAAGTTTGGTGCAGCTGGCCTCAAAATTGTGGAATCCACAGCCAAACGTAAGGACACGGCGTTTAGGGTCACTTCGCCACGCCGCCACGCCCACCTGCTGGATTCAAATGAGCTTGGCTTGGAATCCTCAACACACCAACATGTTTTCTGTCTGTGGACACAGTTTCACCTCGATTAGGTCAAAGGGGTCAGATAGCGACCGTTCAGCGTAAAAAATGACACTTCCTGTTCTCAGGGGGCGTGGCCTAAGTGACGTCATCATTTGACCGTTGGGTATTGTAGAGCATCCCATGATGATCAATCACTGAAAGTTTGGTGCTTCTATGAGTTTTTTTCAAAGAGTTATAACAGTTTGATGTTTCATGGCGAATCGGTGACCTTTGACCCCCGGAAAGACCCCTTCAGCAAGCCCGAAAACACAAACGTACGATAACTTTGGATCGGCCATGCCTTTTGAACGATCTGACCGAGTTTGAAGCCGATCGATCGAAATCCCTAGGACAAGTTCGATCAAATGCGAACCCTGCAAACGCCCAAAATCGGTTCAAAATCGGAACTTTAATCCAAAATGGCCGACAATCTGTGATACTTGCACTATGACATTAATTGTAAATTCAGAGTGTTTTGGGGAGCTCTACAAGTGTACCAAATTTCAAGTCTCTACGATAAAGTAAGTGAATAGGAAAGGGTCTTTTGAAAGTTGCTAGGTGGCGCCCTTGAGCCGTTTCTTGTGCGATTTTTCTGAGGACCTTAAAATACGTAATTTTCACACAGACCTGACGCGTCCGCCAAGTTTGGTGAGTTTTTGAATATGATAAAGCCCCCTAAAAGCCAATTTATTTGGCGGAAGCATAATAATAATAATAATAATTAAAGCTCCGCGGAGCCTCAAGCGGCCCTCGCAGCCAAGCGCCGCTCAAGCCTATAGCCACCGCGTATGTTCCAGCACCACCTCCCCCCAGCCACCGCCTCCCCTCAGCACCACCTCCCCCCAGCCACTGCCTCCCCTCAGCACCATGTCACCCCAGCCACCGCCTACCCCCAGCCACCGCCTTGCTCTCAAGGAGCTGCCAAACCCGCCCTGAAGATAGTCACCTGTCATGTTCGACATTGCTCCCAGACAATGCACAAAAATCTGGTGTAGATCAGCTGATATCGCAAGGAGACACAGTTGTTTGATTAACCTGGGTGCGCAGTGGAGTCAAATTGCAATTAAACTCTATTGGGCTCCTTAGAGGTTCACAAGTGTCACTCATAAAAAGTCTGGAGCAAATGGGATGATGCGTGTGTGAATAAGAGATGATCGTTTGCATATGGCGAGGGACTGCCATCTGGCCACGCCTCCACGGGTCAGTAGGCATTTACAGAGTTCATCTTCATGTCATTTTATGTCAGTCTGCAAAGCATGAAACCCATATGACTTAGAGAGTAAAAGTCAGACATACAGTAGAAAAAACAGGTGACTTCCTGTCGGAAGTGGGCGTGGCTAAGGTGATGTCATCAATCGACCACCTAACTGTGATGAGGTCTGGTCTATAATGAGACATAGAAAGTCTGATGCAGCTCTGACCTGGCATTTGGAAGTTATTTCACATTCATGTTTCATGGTGTATAGTCAAAGTTTGGGACTTAGCCACGCCCCCACGGGTCAGTAGAGTTCATCATGGGAGAGTTCATCATCATGTCATTTCATGTCAGCCTGCACAGGATGAAACCCATAAGAATTAGAGAGTAAAAGTAAGACATACAATTGAAGAAAGAGGTTACTTCCTGTCGGAAGTGGGCGGGGCTAGGGTGATGTCATCAATCGACCACCTAACTATGATGAAGGCTGGTCTATAATGAGACATAGAAAGTCTGATGCAGCTGTGACCTGGCATTTGGAAGTTATTTCACATTCATGTTTCATGCTGTATAGTCAAAGTTTGGGACTTAGCCACGCCCCCACGGGTCAGTCGAGTTCATCATGGGAGAGTTCATCATCATATCATGTCATGTCAGCCTACACCGGATGAAACCCATATGACTTAGAGAGTAAAAGTAAGACATACAATAGAAAAAACAGGTGACTTCCTGTCGGAAGTGGGCGGGGTTAAGGTGATGTCATCAACTGACCATCTCAATGTGATGAGGGGTGGTCTGTAGTCAGATATAGGAAGTCTGATGCAGCTGTGACCTTCTATGTGGAAGTTATTGCATCTTGATGTTTCATGGCGAATAGTCAAAGTTTGGGACTTAGCCACGCCCACATGCTTTGACATAGAAAAATTCCTACGATAACTTTTCATCTTTAATGTCTCAAGTCTCTGCTGACTGAGTTTGAAGTCTCTATCTCAAAAGCTGCAGGAGGAGATAGATCAGATGCGATGTCTATGAAAAAGAGGAAATGGCTGATTTTGATCCAAAATGGCCGACTTCCTGTTGGGTTTGCACCATGGCTCCAAGAGACTTTTTTGTAGGTCCTGACATGATACACATGTGTACCAAGTTTCATAATTCTAGGTTAAAGCATGGCTTGGGGCTGATCATTTAAAAATTTCTAGGGGGCGCTGTAGAGAAATTAGGCCACGCCCATCAACGACTGTTATGGATTCCTGTTCGTGGATGAATAAGGATGCATCCTAGTGAGTTTGGTGCAGCTGGTCTGAATGATGTGGAATCTAGAGCCAAACGTATGGCGGCGGCGTTCCCTCTGCTTCGCCGCGCTGCCACGGCCACGCCCTCTACTGAAAACTCTTGGCGCTTTAAAGCAAGTGAGACCAACATGTTATCTGTCATCCAACACAGAATCATCTTGATTAGGTCGAGAGAGCCAGAGATGGAGCTGTACAAGTCAATAAAAGGCACTTCCTGTTCTGAGGGGGCGGGGCTTAGATGACGTCAGACTATGACGACATAGGATCGTCAGGCATCCCACCAGGATCACTCATGTCAAGTTTGGTGCAGCTGGGCACAAGATTGAGGAATCTACAGCCAAACGTATGGCGACGGCGTTACAGGTCACTTCGCCATGCCGCCACGCCCACCTGGTCCATCAAAGCCAAACAGGGTTGGAATCCATGACACACCAACATGTTTTCTGTCTGTGGACACAGTTTCATGTTTATTAGGTCAAAGGGGTCAGATAAGGACCGTTCACAGTAAAACATGACACTTCCTGTTGTCAGGGGGCGTGGCCTAAGTGATGTCATCATTTGACCATTGGGTGTTGTAGGGGACCCGTTGATGATCAATCACTGAAAGTTTGGTGCTGCTGTGAGTTTTGTTGTAAAAGTTATAACCCTTTTATTTTTCATGGCGACAAGGTGAACTTTGACCCCAGGTAACTCCATTTAGAAGAAAAAAAAACGCAAAACTCTGATAACTTTGGATCGGCCATGCCTTATGAACGATCTGACTGAGTTTGAAGCCGATCGATCGAAGTCCCTAGGACTAGTTCGAAAAAATGCGAACCCTGTGAACGGCCAAAATCGGAACTTCAATCCAAAATGGCCGACATTCTGTGATACTTGCACTATGACATTAATTGTAAATTCTGAGTGTCTTGGGGAGCTGTACAAGTGTACCAAGTTTCAAGTCTGTACGATAAAGTAAGTGAATAGGAAAGGGTCTTTTGAAATTTGCTAGGTGGCGCCCTTGAGCCGTTTCTTGTGCGATTTTTCTGGGGACCTTAAAATACGTAAATTTTCACCGGGCTCTATGCCCCCGCCAAGTTTGGTGAGTTTTTGAATATGATAAAGCCCCCAAAAAGCCAATTTATTTTACGGAAGAATAAGAATAATAATTAAAGCTCCGCGGAGCCTCAAGCGGCCCTCGCAGCCAAGCGCCGCTCAAGCCTATAGCCACCGCGTATGTTCCAGCACCACCTCCCCCCAGCCACCGCCTCCCCTCAGCACCACCTCCCCCCAGCCACTGCCTCCCCTCAGCACCATGTCACCCCAGCCACCGCCTACCCCCAGCCACCGCCTTGCTCTCAAGGAGCTGCCAAACCCGCCCTGAAGATAGTCACCTGTCATGTTCGACATTGCTCCCAGACAATGCACAAAAATCTGGTGTAGATCAGCTGATATCGCAAGGAGACACAGGTGTTTGATTAACCTGGGTGCGCAGTGGAGTCAAATTGCAATTAAACTCTATTGGGCTCCTTAGAGGTTCACAAGTGTCACTCATAAAAAGTCTGGAGCAAATGGGATGATGCGTGTGTGAATAAGAGATGATCGTTTGCATATGGCGAGGGACTGCCATCTGGCCACGCCTCCACGGGTCAGTAGGCATTTACAGAGTTCATCTTCATGTCATTTTATGTCAGTCTGCAAAGCATGAAACCCATATGACTTAGAGAGTAAAAGTCAGACATACAGTAGAAAAAACAGGTGACTTCCTGTCGGAAGTGGGCGTGGCTAAGGTGATGTCATCAATCGACCACCTAACTGTGATGAGGTCTGGTCTATAATGAGACATAGAAAGTCTGATGCAGCTCTGACCTGGCATTTGGAAGTTATTTCACATTCATGTTTCATGGTGTATAGTCAAAGTTTGGGACTTAGCCACGCCCCCACGGGTCAGTAGAGTTCATCATGGGAGAGTTCATCATCATGTCATTTCATGTCAGCCTGCACAGGATGAAACCCATAAGAATTAGAGAGTAAAAGTAAGACATACAATTGAAGAAAGAGGTTACTTCCTGTCGGAAGTGGGCGGGGCTAGGGTGATGTCATCAATCGACCACCTAACTATGATGAAGGCTGGTCTATAATGAGACATAGAAAGTCTGATGCAGCTGTGACCTGGCATTTGGAAGTTATTTCACATTCATGTTTCATGCTGTATAGTCAAAGTTTGGGACTTAGCCACGCCCCCACGGGTCAGTCGAGTTCATCATGGGAGAGTTCATCATCATATCATGTCATGTCAGCCTACACCGGATGAAACCCATATGACTTAGAGAGTAAAAGTAAGACATACAATAGAAAAAACAGGTGACTTCCTGTCGGAAGTGGGCGGGGTTAAGGTGATGTCATCAACTGACCATCTCAATGTGATGAGGGGTGGTCTGTAGTCAGATATAGGAAGTCTGATGCAGCTGTGACCTTCTATGTGGAAGTTATTGCATCTTGATGTTTCATGGCGAATAGTCAAAGTTTGGGACTTAGCCACGCCCACATGCTTTGACATAGAAAAATTCCTACGATAACTTTTCATCTTTAATGTCTCAAGTCTCTGCTGACTGAGTTTGAAGTCTCTATCTCAAAAGCTGCAGGAGGAGATAGATCAGATGCGATGTCTATGAAAAAGAGGAAATGGCTGATTTTGATCCAAAATGGCCGACTTCCTGTTGGGTTTGCACCATGGCTCCAAGAGACTTTTTTGTAGGTCCTGACATGATACACATGTGTACCAAGTTTCATAATTCTAGGTTAAAGCATGGCTTGGGGCTGATCATTTAAAAATTTCTAGGGGGCGCTGTAGAGAAATTAGGCCACGCCCATCAACGACTGTTATGGATTCCTGTTCGTGGATGAATAAGGATGCATCCTAGTGAGTTTGGTGCAGCTGGTCTGAATGATGTGGAATCTAGAGCCAAACGTATGGCGGCGGCGTTCCCTCTGCTTCGCCGCGCTGCCACGGCCACGCCCTCTACTGAAAACTCTTGGCGCTTTAAAGCAAGTGAGACCAACATGTTATCTGTCATCCAACACAGAATCATCTTGATTAGGTCGAGAGAGCCAGAGATGGAGCTGTACAAGTCAATAAAAGGCACTTCCTGTTCTGAGGGGGCGGGGCTTAGATGACGTCAGACTATGACGACATAGGATCGTCAGGCATCCCACCAGGATCACTCATGTCAAGTTTGGTGCAGCTGGGCACAAGATTGAGGAATCTACAGCCAAACGTATGGCGACGGCGTTACAGGTCACTTCGCCATGCCGCCACGCCCACCTGGTCCATCAAAGCCAAACAGGGTTGGAATCCATGACACACCAACATGTTTTCTGTCTGTGGACACAGTTTCATGTTTATTAGGTCAAAGGGGTCAGATAAGGACCGTTCACAGTAAAACATGACACTTCCTGTTGTCAGGGGGCGTGGCCTAAGTGATGTCATCATTTGACCATTGGGTGTTGTAGGGGACCCGTTGATGATCAATCACTGAAAGTTTGGTGCTGCTGTGAGTTTTGTTGTAAAAGTTATAACCCTTTTATTTTTCATGGCGACAAGGTGAACTTTGACCCCAGGTAACTCCATTTAGAAGAAAAAAAAACGCAAAACTCTGATAACTTTGGATCGGCCATGCCTTATGAACGATCTGACTGAGTTTGAAGCCGATCGATCGAAGTCCCTAGGACTAGTTCGAAAAAATGCGAACCCTGTGAACGGCCAAAATCGGAACTTCAATCCAAAATGGCCGACATTCTGTGATACTTGCACTATGACATTAATTGTAAATTCTGAGTGTCTTGGGGAGCTGTACAAGTGTACCAAGTTTCAAGTCTGTACGATAAAGTAAGTGAATAGGAAAGGGTCTTTTGAAATTTGCTAGGTGGCGCCCTTGAGCCGTTTCTTGTGCGATTTTTCTGGGGACCTTAAAATACGTAAATTTTCACCGGGCTCTATGCCCCCGCCAAGTTTGGTGAGTTTTTGAATATGATAAAGCCCCCAAAAAGCCAATTTATTTTACGGAAGAATAAGAATAATTAAAGCTCCGCGGAGCCTCAAGCGGCCCTCGCAGCCAAGCGCCGCTCAAGCCTATAGCCACCGCGGATGTTCCAGCACCGCCTCCCGCCGGCCACCGCCGACGCTCGCGCGCCGTCCTCCATGCGATCCGCTTCGATGTCTTCGGCAGCGTTCACTGGCCATGCACCCAAAATCTGGAGCAGATTGGGCCATGTGGCAAGGAGATACAGCTGTTTGATTAACCTAGGGGGCGCAGTGGAGTCAAATTGCAATTAAACTGTATTGGGCTCCTCAGAGGTTCACAAGTTTCACTCATAAAAAGTCTGGTGCAAATAGGATGATGCGTTTGTGAATAAGAGACGATCATATGCATATGGCGAGGGACAGCCATTTTGCCACTCCCCCACGGGTCTGTAGGCATTGACAGAGTTCATCATCATCTCATGTTATGTCAGTGTGCACAGGGTTGGAATCCATGACACACCAACATGTTTTAGAGTGTAAAAGTAAGACATACAGTAGAAAAAACAGGTGACTTCCTGTCGGAAGTGGGCGGGGCTAATGTTATGTCATCAATCGACCACCTAACTGTCATGATGGCTGGTCTATAATGACACATAGAAAGTCTGATGCATCTGTGACCTGGCATTAGGAAGTAATTTCACATTCATGTTTCATGATGTATATTCAAAGTTTGGGACTTAGCCACGCCCCCACGGGTCAGTAGAGTTCATCACGGCAGAGTTCATCATCATTTCATTTCATGTCAGTCTGCACAGGATGAAACCCATAAGAATTAGAGAGAAAAAGTAAGACATACAGTAGAAAAAACAGGTCACTTCCTGTCGGAAGTGGGCGGGGCAAGGGTGATGTCATCAATCGACCACATAACTGTGATGAGGGCTTATCTATAATGAGACATAGAAAGTCTGATGCAGCTCTGACCTGGCATTTGGAAGTTATTTCACATTCATGTTTCATGGTGTATAGTCAAAGTTTGGGACTTAGCCACGCCCCCACGGGTCAGTAGAGTTCATCATGGGAGAGTTCATCATCATGTCATTTCATGTCAGCCTGCACAGGATGAAACCCATAAGAATTAGAGAGTAAAAGTAAGACATACAATTGAAGAAAGAGGTTACTTCCTGTCGGAAGTGGGCGGGGCTAGGGTGATGTCATCAATCGACCACCTAACTATGATGAAGGCTGGTCTATAATGAGACATAGAAAGTCTGATGCAGCTGTGACCTGGCATTTGGAAGTTATTTCACATTCATGTTTCATGCTGTATAGTCAAAGTTTGGGACTTAGCCACGCCCCCACGGGTCAGTCGAGTTCATCATGGGAGAGTTCATCATCATATCATGTCATGTCAGCCTACACCGGATGAAACCCATATGACTTAGAGAGTAAAAGTAAGACATACAATAGAAAAAACAGGTGACTTCCTGTCGGAAGTGGGCGGGGTTAAGGTGATGTCATCAACTGACCATCTCAATGTGATGAGGGGTGGTCTGTAGTCAGATATAGGAAGTCTGATGCAGCTGTGACCTTCTATGTGGAAGTTATTGCATCTTGATGTTTCATGGCAAATAGTCAAAGTTTGGGACTTAGCCACGCCCACATGCTTTGACATAGAAAAATTCCTACAATAACTTTTCATCTTTAATGTCTCAAGTCTCTGCTGACTGAGTTTGAAGTCTCTATCTCAAAAGCTGCAGGAGGAGATAGATCAGATGCGATGTCTATGAAAAAGAGGAAATGGCTGATTTTGATCCAAAATGGCCGACTTCCTGTTGGGTTTGCACCATGGCTCCAAGAGACTTTTTTGTAGGTCCTGACATGATACACATGTGTACCAAGTTTCATAATTCTAGGTTAAAGCATGGCTTGGGGCTGATCATTTAAAAATTTCTAGGGGGCGCTGTAGAGAAATTAGGCCACGCCCATCAACGACTGTTATGGATTCCTGTTCGGGGATGGATAAGGATGCATCCTAGTGAGTTTGGTGTAGCTGGGCTGAACGATGTGGAATCTAGAGCCAAACGTATGGCGGCGGCGTTACCTCTGCTTCGCCGCGGTCCCACGGCCACGCCCTCTACAGAAGACTCTTGGCGCTTTAAAGCAAGTGAGACTAACATGTTATCTGTCATCCAACACAGAATCATGTTGATTAGGTGCAGTGAGCCAGAAAGGCAGCTTTCCATGGAAAAAAAAGCACTTCCTGTTCTGAGGGGGCGGGGCTTAGATGACGTCAGACTATGACAACATAGGATCGTAGGGGACCCTACCAGGATCACTCATGTCAAGTTTGGTGCAGCTGGCCTCAAAATTGTGGAATCCACAGCCAAACGTAAGGACACGGCGTTTAGGGTCACTTCGCCACGCCGCCACGCCCACCTGCTGGATTCAAATGAGCTGGGCTTGGAATCCTCAACACACCAACATGTTTTCTGTCTGTGGACCCAGTTTCACCTTGATTAGGTCAAAGGGGTCAGATAGCGACCGTTCAGCGTAAAAAATGACACTTCCTGTTCTCAGGGGGCGTGGCCTAAGTGACGTCATCATTTGACCGTTGGGTATTGTAGAGCATCCCATGATGATCAATCACTGAAAGTTTGGTGCCTCTATCAGTTTTTTTCAAAGAGTTATAACAGTTTGATGTTTCATGGCGAATCGGTGACCTTTGACCCCCGGAAAGACCCCTTCAGCAAGCCCGAAAACGCAAACCTACGATAACTTTGGATCGGCCATGCCTTATGAACGATCTGACCGAGTTTGAAGCCGATCGATCGAAATCCCTAGGACAAGTTCGATCAAATGCGAACCCTGCAAACGCCCAAAATCGGGTCAAAATCGGAACTTTAATCCAAAATGGCCGACAATCTGTGATACTTGCACTATGACATTAATTGTAAATTCTGAGTGTTTTGGGGAGCTGTACAAGTGTACCAAGTTTCAAGTCTCTACGATAAAGTAAGTGAATAGGAAAGGGTCCTTTGAAAGTTGCTAGGTGGCGCCCTTGAGCCGTTTCTTTTGCGATTTTTGCAACGACCATAAAATACAAAATTTCGCAGCGGGCTCTATGCCCCCGCCAAGTTTGGTGAGTTTTTGAATATGATAAAGCCCCCAAAAAGCCAATTCATTTGGCACAAGAACTATAATAATAATAATTAAAGCTCCGCGGAGCCTCAAGCGGCCCTCGCAGCCAAGCGCCGCTCAAGCCTATAGCCACCGCGGATGTTCCAGCACCGCCTCCCGCCGGCCACCGCCGACGCTCGCGCGCCGTCCTCCATGCGATCCGCTTCGATGTCTTCGGCAGCGTTCACTGGCCATGCACCCAAAATCTGGAGCAGATTGGGCCATGTGGCAAGGAGATACAGCTGTTTGATTAACCTAGGGGGCGCAGTGGAGTCAAATTGCAATTAAACTGTATTGGGCTCCTCAGAGGTTCACAAGTTTCACTCATAAAAAGTCAGGTGCAAATAGGATGATGCGTTTGTGAATAAGAGACGATCGTATGCATATGGCGAGGGACAGCCATTTTGCCACTCCCCCACGGGTCTGTAGGCATTGACAGAGTTCATCATCATCTCATGTTATGTCAGTGTGCACAGGGTTGGAATCCATGACACACCAACATGTTTTAGAGTGTAAAAGTAAGACATACAGTATAAAAAACAGGTGACTTCCTGTCGGAAGTGGGCGGGGCTAAGGTGATGTCATCAATCGACCACCTAACTGTGATGAGGGCTGGTCTATAATGAGACATAGAAAGTCTGTTGCAGCTGTGACCTGGCATTAGGAAGTAATTTCACATTCATGTTTCATGATGTATATTCAAAGTTTGGGACTTAGCCACGCCCCCACGGGTCAGTAGAGTTCATCACGGCAGAGTTCATCATCATTTCATTTCATGTCAGTCTGCACAGGATGAAACCCATAAGAATTAGAGAGTAAAAGTAAGACATACAATTGAAGAAAGAGGTTACTTCCTGTCGGAAGTGTGCGGGGCTAGGGTGATGTCATCAATCGACCACCTAACTATGATGAAGGCTGGTCTATAATGAGACATAGAAAGTCTGATGCAGCTGTGACCTGGCATTTGGAAGTTATTTCACATTCATGTTTCATGCTGTATAGTCAAAGTTTGGGACTTAGCCACGCCCCCACGGGTCAGTCGAGTTCATCATGGGAGAGTTCATCATCATATCATGTCATGTCAGCCTACACCGGATGAAACCCATATGACTTAGAGAGTAAAAGTAAGACATACAATAGAAAAAACAGGCGACTTCCTGTCGGAAGTGGGCGGGGTTAAGGTGATGTCATCAACTGACCATCTCAATGTGATGAGGGGTGGTCTGTAGTCAGATATAGGAAGTCTGATGCAGCTGTGACCTTCTATGTGGAAGTTATTGCATCTTGATGTTTCATGGCGAATAGTCAAAGTTTGGGACTTAGCCACGCCCACATGCTTTGACATAGAAAAATTCCTACGATAACTTTTCATCTTTAATGTCTCAAGTCTCTGCTGACTGAGTTTGAAGTCTCTATCTCAAAAGCTGCAGGAGGAGATAGATCAGATGCGATGTCTATGAAAAAGAGGAAATGGCTGATTTTGATCCAAAATGGCCGACTTCCTGTTGGGTTTGCACCATGGCTCCAAGAGACTTTTTTGTAGGTCCTGACATGATACACATGTGTACCAAGTTTCATAATTCTAGGTTAAAGCATGGCTTGGGGCTGATCATTTAAAAATTTCTAGGGGGCGCTGTAGAGAAATTAGGCCACGCCCATCAACGACTGTTATGGATTCCTGTTCGGGGATGGATAAGGATGCATCCTAGTGAGTTTGGTGCAGCTGGGCTGAACGATGTGGAATCTAGAGCCAAACGTATGGCGGCGGCGTTACCTCTGCTTCGCCGCGGTCCCACGGCCACGCCCTCTACAGAAGACTCTTGGCGCTTTAAAGCAAGTGAGACCAACATGTTATCTGTCATCCAACACAGAATCATGTTGATTAGGTGCAGTGAGCCAGAAAGGCAGCTTTCCATGGAAAAAAAAGCACTTCCTGTTCTGAGGGGGCGGGGCTTAGATGACGTCAGACTATGACAACATAGGATCGTAGGGGACCCTACCAGGATCACTCATGTCAAGTTTGGTGCAGCTGGCCTCAAAATTGTGGAATCCACAGCCAAACGTAAGGACACGGCGTTTAGGGTCACTTCGCCACGCCGCCACGCCCACCTGCTGGATTCAAATGAGCTTGGCTTGGAATCCTCAACACACCAACATGTTTTCTGTCTGTGGACACAGTTTCACCTCGATTAGGTCAAAGGGGTCAGATAGCGACCGTTCAGCGTAAAAAATGACACTTCCTGTTCTCAGGGGGCGTGGCCTAAGTGACGTCATCATTTGACCGTTGGGTATTGTAGAGCATCCCATGATGATCAATCACTGAAAGTTTGGTGCTTCTATGAGTTTTTTTCAAAGAGTTATAACAGTTTGATGTTTCATGGCGAATCGGTGACCTTTGACCCCCGGAAAGACCCCTTCAGCAAGCCCGAAAACGCAAACCTACGATAACTTTGGATCGGCCATGCCTTATGAACGATCTGACCGAGTTTGAAGCCGATCGATCGAAATCCCTAGGACAAGTTCGATCAAATGCGAACCCTGCAAACGCCCAAAATCGGGTCAAAATCGGAACTTTAATCCAAAATGGCCGACAATCTGTGATACTTGCACTATGACATTAATTGTAAATTCAGAGTGTCTTGGGGAGCTCTACAAGTGTACCAAGTTTCAAGTCTCTACGATAAAGTAAGTGAATAGGAAAGGGTCTTTTGAAAGTTGCTAGGTGGCGCCCTTGAGCCGTTTCTTGTGCGATTTTTCTGGGGACCTTAAAATACGAAATTTTTCACCGGGCTCTATGCCCCCGCCACGTTTGGTGAGTTTTTGAATATGATAAAGCCCCCAAAAAGCCCCCTAAAAAGGGTGGCAGAATCGTAATAATAATTAAAGCTCCGCGGAGCCTCAAGCGGCCCTCGCAGCCAAGCGCCGCTCAAGCCTATAGCCACCGCGGATGTTCCAGCACCGCCTCCCGCCGGCCACCGCCGACGCTCGCACGCCGTCCTCCATGCGATCCGCTTCGATGTCTTCGGCAGCGTTCACTGGCCATGCACCCAAAATCTGGAGCAGATTGGGCCATGTGGCAAGGAGATACAGCTGTTTGATTAACCTAGGGGGCGCAGTGGAGTCAAATTGCAATTAAACTGTATTGGGCTCCTCAGAGGTTCACAAGTTTCACTCATAAAAAGTCTGGTGCAAATAGGATGATTCGTTTGTGAATAAGAGACGATCGTATGCATATGGCGAGGGACAGCCATTTTGCCACTCCCCCACGGGTCTGTAGGCATTGACAGAGTTCATCATCATCTAATGTTATGTCAGTGTGCACAGGGTTGGAATCCATGACACACCAACATGTTTTAGAGTGTAAAAGTAAGACATACAGTATAAAAAACAGGTGACTTCCTGTCGGAAGTGGGCGGGGCTAAGGTGATGTCATCAATCGACCACCTAACTGTGATGAGGGGTGGTCTGTAGTCAGATATAGGAAGTCTGATGCAGCTGTGACCTTCTATGTGGAAGTTATTGCATCTTGATGTTTCATGGCGAATAGTCAAAGTTTGGGACTTAGCCACGCCCACATGCTTTGACATAGAAAAATTCCTACGATAACTTTTCATCTTTAATGTCTCAAGTCTCTGCTGACTGAGTTTGAAGTCTCTATCTCAAAAGCTGCAGGAGGAGATAGATCAGATGCGATGTCTATGAAAAAGAGGAAATGGCTGATTTTGATCCAAAATGGCCGACTTCCTGTTGGGTTTGCACCATGGCTCCAAGAGACTTTTTTGTAGGTCCTGACATGATACACATGTGTACCAAGTTTCATAATTGTAGGTTAAAGCATGGCTTGGGGCTGATCATTTAAAAATTTCTAGGGGGCGCTGTAGAGAAATTAGGCCACGCCCATCAACGACTGTTATGGATTCCTGTTCGGGGATGGATAAGGATGCATCCTAGTGAGTTTGGTGCAGCTGGGCTGAACGATGTGGAATCTAGAGCCAAACGTATGGCGGCGGCGTTACCTCTGCTTCGCCGCGGTCCCACGGCCACGCCCTCTACAGAAGACTGTTGGCGCTTTAAAGCAAGTGAGACTAACATGTTATCTGTCATCCAACACAGAATCATGTTGATTAGGTGCAGTGAGCCAGAAAGGCAGCTTTCCATGGAAAAAAAAGCACTTCCTGTTCTGAGGGGGCGGGGCTTAGATGACGTCAGACTATGACAACATAGGATCGTAGGGGACCCTACCAGGATCACTCATGTCAAGTTTGGTGCAGCTGGCCTCAAAATTGTGGAATCCACAGCCAAACGTAAGGACACGGCGTTTAGGGTCACTTCGCCACGCCGCCACGCCCACCTGCTGGATTCAAATGAGCTTGGCTTGGAATCCTCAACACACCAACATGTTTTCTGTCTGTGGACACAGTTTCACCTCGATTAGGTCAAAGGGGTCAGATAGCGACCGTTCAGCGTAAAAAATGACACTTCCTGTTCTCAGGGGGCGTGGCCTAAGTGACGTCATCATTTGACCGTTGGGTATTGTAGAGCATCCCATGATGATCAATCACTGAAAGTTTGGTGCTTCTATGAGTTTTTTTCAAAGAGTTATAACAGTTTGATGTTTCATGGCGAATCGGTGACCTTTGACCCCCGGAAAGACCCCTTCAGCAAGCCCGAAAACGCAAACCTACGATAACTTTGGATCGGCCATGCCTTTTGAACGATCTGACCGAGTTTCAAGCCGATCGATCGAAATCCCTAGGACAAGTTCGATCAAATGCGAACCCTGTAAACGCCCAAAATCGGGTCAAAATCGGAACTTTAATCCAAAATGGCCGACAATCTGTGATACTTGCACTATGACATTAATTGTAAATTCAGAGTGTTTTGGGGAGCTCTACAAGTGTACCAAGTTTCAAGTCTCTACGATAAAGTAAGTGAATAGGAAAGGGTCTTTTGAAAGTTGCTAGGTGGCGCCCTTGAGCCGTTTCTTTTGCGATTTTTGCAACCACCATAAAATACAAAATTTTTCACCGGGCTCTATGCCCCCGCCACGTTTGGTGAGTTTTTGAATATGATAAAGCCCCCAAAAAGCCCCCCAAAGAAGGTGGCAGAAAAATAATAATAATTAAAGCTCCGCGGAGCCTCAAGCGGCCCTCGCAGCCAAGCGCCGCTCAAGCCTAGCCACCGCGGATGTTCCAGCACCGCCTCCCCCGAGCCACCGCCTCCCCTCAGCACCACCTCCCCCCAGCCACTGCCTCCCCTCAGCACCATGTCACCCCAGCCACCGCCTACCCCCAGCCACCGCCTTGCTCTCACGGAGCTGCCAAACCCGCCCTGAAGATAGTCACCCTGTCATGTTCGACATTGCTCCCAGTCAATGCACAAAAATCTGGTGTAGATCAGCTGATATCGCAAGGAGACACAGGTGTTTGATTAACCTGGGTGCGCAGTAGAGTCAAATTGCAATTAAACTCTATTGGGCTCCTTAGAGGTTCACAAGTGTCACTCATAAAAAGTCTGGAGCAAATGGGATGATGCGTTTGTCAATAAGAGACGATCGTATGCATATGGCGAGGGACAGCCATTTTTGCCACACCCACAAGGGTCAGATGCCATTGACAGAGTTCATCTTCATGGCATTTTATGTCAGTCTGCACAGGATGAAACCCATATGACTTAGAGAGTAAAAGTCAGACATACAGTAGAAAAAACAGGTGACTTCCTGTCGGAAGTGGGCGGGGCTAAGGTGATGTCATCAATCGACCACCTAACTGTGATGAGGACTGGTCTATAATGAGACATAGAAAGTCTGATGCAGCTGTGACCTGGCATTAGGAAGTTATTTCACATTCATGTTTCATGGTGAATAGTCAAAGTTTGGGACTAAGCCACGCTTAGTCCCAAACTTAGCAGTAGGCATTTACAGAGTTCATCATCATCTCATTTTATGTCAGCCTGCACAGGGTTGGAATCCATGACACACCAACATTACTTAGAGAGTAAAAGTCAGACATACAGTAGAAAATAGAGGTGACTTCCTGTCGGAAGTGGGCGGGGCAAGGGTGATGTCATCAATCGACCACATAACTGTGATGAGGGCTTATCTATAATGAGACATAGAAAGTCTGATGAAGCTCTGACCTGGCATTTGGAAGTTATTTCACATTCATGTTTCATGGTGTATAGTCAAAGTTTGGGACTTAGCCACGCCCCCACGGGTCAGTAGAGTTCATCATGGGAGAGTTCATCATCATGTCATTTCATGTCAGCCTGCACAGGATGAAAGCCATAAGAATTAGAGAGTAAAAGTAAGACATACAATTGAAGAAAGAGGTTACTTCCTGTCGGAAGTGGGCGGGGCTAGGGTGATGTCATCAATCGACCACCTAACTATGATGAAGGCTGGTCTATAATGAGACATAGAAAGTCTGATGCAGCTGTGACCTGGCATTTGGAAGTTATTTCACATTCATGTTTCATGCTGTATAGTCAAAGTTTGGGACTTAGCCACGCCCCCACGGGTCAGTCGAGTTCATCATGGGAGAGTTCATCATCATATCATGTCATGTCAGCCTACACCGGATGAAACCCATATGACTTAGAGAGTAAAAGTAAGACATACAATAGAAAAAACAGGTGACTTCCTGTCGGAAGTGGGCGGGGTTAAGGTGACGTCATCAACTGACCATCTCAATGTGATGAGGGGTGGTCTGTAGTCAGATATAGGAAGTCTGATGCAGCTGTGACCTTCTATGTGGAAGTTATTGCATCTTGATGTTTCATGGCGAATAGTCAAAGTTTGGGACTTAGCCACGCCCACATGCTTTGACATAGAAAAATTCCTACGATAACTTTTCATCTTTAATGTCTGAAGTCTCTGCTGACTGAGTTTGAAGTCTCTATCTCAAAAGCTGCAGGAGGAGATAGATCAGATGCGATGTCTATGAAAAAGAGGAAATGGCTGATTTTGATCCAAAATGGCCGACTTCCTGTTGGGTTTGCACCATGGCTCCAAGAGACTTTTTTGTAGGTCCTGACATGATACACATGTGTACCAAGTTTCATAATTCTAGGTTAAAGCATGGCTTGGGGCTGATCATTTAAAAATTTCTAGGGGGCGCTGTAGAGAAATTAGGCCACGCCCATCAACGACTGTTATGGATTCCTGTTCGGGGATGGATAAGGATGCATCCTAGTGAGTTTGGTGCAGCTGGGCTGAACGATGTGGAATCTAGAGCCAAACGTATGGCGGCGGCGTTACCTCTGCTTCGCCGCGGTCCCACGGCCACGTCCTCTACAGAAGACTCTTGGCGCTTTAAAGCAAGTGACACTAACATGTTATCTGTCATCCAACACAGAATCATGTTGATTAGGTGCAGTGAGCCAGAAAGGCAGCTTTCCATGGAAAAAAAAGCACTTCCTGTTCTGAGGGGGCGGGGCTTAGATGACGTCAGACTATGACAACATAGGATCGTAGGGGACCCTACCAGGATCACTCATGTCAAGTTTGGTGCAGCTGGCCTCAAAATTGTGGAATCCACAGCCAAACGTAAGGACACGGCGTTTAGGGTCACTTCGCCACGCCGCCACGCCCACCTGCTGGATTCAAATGAGCTTGGCTTGGAATCCTCAACACACCAACATGTTTTCTGTCTGTGGACACAGTTTCACCTCGATTAGGTCAAAGGGGTCAGATAGCGACCGTTCAGCGTAAAAAATGACACTTCCTGTTCTCAGGGGGCGTGGCCTAAGTGACGTCATCATTTGACCGTTGGGTATTGTAGAGCATCCCATGATGATCAATCACTGAAAGTTTGGTGCTTCTATGAGTTTTTTTCAAAGAGTTATAACAGTTTGATGTTTCATGGCGAATCGGTGACCTTTGACCCCCGGAAAGACCCCTTCAGCAAGCCCGAAAACGCAAACCTACGATAACTTTGGATCGGCCATGCCTTATGAACGATCTGACCGAGTTTCAAGCCGATCGATCGAAATCCCTAGGACAAGTTCGATCAAATGCGAACCCTGCAAACGCCCAAAATCGGGTCAAAATCGGAACTTTAATCCAAAATGGCCGACATTCTGTGATACTTGCACTATGACATTAATTGTAAATTCTGAGTGTCTTGGGGAGCTCTACAAGTGTACCAAATTTCAAGTCTCTACTATAAAGTAAGTGAATAGGAAAGGGTCTTTCGAAAGTTGCTAGGTGGCGCCCTTGAGCCGTTTCTTGTGCGATTTTTGCAGGTACCTTAAAATACGTAAATTTTACACGGGCTCTATGCCCCCGCCAAGTTTGGTGAGTTTTTGAATATGATAAAGCCCCCAAAAAGCCAATTCATTTGGCTGAAGAACTATAATAATAAGAAACAGCAAGGTTTCAATAGGCTCTCGCAGCGCTTAGCTGCTCGGGCCTAATAAACAGTACAGTTTCAATAGGCTCTCGCAGCGCTTAGCTGCTCGGGCCTAATAAGAAACAGTACAGGAACAATAGGCTCTCGCAGCGCTTAGCTGCTCGGGCCTAATTAAAGCTCCGCCGAGCCTCAAGCGGCCCTCGCAGCCAAGCGCCGCTCAAGCCTATAGCCACCGCGGATGTTCCAGCACCGCCTCCCGCCGGCCACCGCCGACGCTCGCGCGCCGTCCTCCACGCGATCCGCTTTGATGCCTTCGGCAGCGTTCCCTGGCCATGCACCCAAAATCTGGAGCAGATCGGGCCATGTGGCAAGGAGCTACAGCTGTTTGATTAACCTAGGGGGCGCAGTGGAGTCAAATTGCAATTAAACTGTATTGGGCTCCTCAGAGGTTCACAAGTGTCACTCATAAAAAGTCTGGTGCAAATAGGATGATGCGTTTGTGAATAAGAGACGATCGTATGCATATGGCGAGGGACAGCCATTTTGCCACTCCCCCACGGGTCAGTAGGCATTGACAGAGTTCATCATCATCTCATGTTATGTCAGTCTGCACAGGGTTGGTATCCATGACACACCAACATGTTTTAGAGTGTAAAAGTAAGACATACAGTAGAAAAAAGAGGTGACTTCCTGTCGGAAGTGGGCGGGGCTAAGGTGATGTCATCAATCGACCACCTAACTGTGATGAGGGCTGGTCTATAATGAGACATAGAAAGTCTGATGCATCTGTGACCTGGCATTAGGAAGAAATTTCACATTCATGTTTCATGATGTATATTCAAAGTTTGGGACTTAGCCACGCCCCCACGGGTCAGTAGAGTTCATCACGGCAGAGTTCATCATCATTTCATTTCATGTCAGCCTGCACAGGATGAAACCCATAAGAATTAGAGAGTAAAAGTAAGACATACAATTGAAGAAAGAGGTTACTTCCTGTCGGAAGTGGGCGGGGCTAGGGTGATGTCATCAATCGACCACCTAACTATGATGAAGGCTGGTCTATAATGAGACATAGAAAGTCTGATGCAGCTGTGACCTGGCATTTGGAAGTTATTTCACATTCATGTTTCATGCTGTATAGTCAAAGTTTGGGACTTAGCCACGCCCCCACGGGTCAGTCGAGTTCATCATGGGAGAGTTCATCATCATATCATGTCATGTCAGCCTACACCGGATGAAACCCATATGACTTAGAGAGTAAAAGTAAGACATACAATAGAAAAAACAGGTGACTTCCTGTCGGAAGTGGGCGGGGTTAAGGTGATGTCATCAACTGACCATCTCAATGTGATGAGGGGTGGTCTGTAGTCAGATATAGGAAGTCTGATGCAGCTGTGACCTTCTATGTGGAAGTTATTGCATCTTGATGTTTCATGGCGAATAGTCAAAGTTTGGGACTTAGCCACGCCCACATGCTTTGACATAGAAAAATTCCTACGATAACTTTTCATCTTTAATGTCTGAAGTCTCTGCTGACTGAGTTTGAAGTCTCTATCTCAAAAGCTGCAGGAGGAGATAGATCAGATGCGATGTCTATGAAAAAGAGGAAATGGCTGATTTTGATCCAAAATGGCCGACTTCCTGTTGGGTTTGCACCATGGCTCCAAGAGACTTTTTTGTAGGTCCTGACATGATACACATGTGTACCAAGTTTCATAATTCTAGGTTAAAGCATGGCTTGGGGCTGATCATTTAAAAATTTCTAGGGGGCGCTGTAGAGAAATTAGGCCACGCCCATCAACGACTGTTATGGATTCCTGTTCGGGGATGGATAAGGATGCATCCTAGTGAGTTTGGTGCAGCTGGGCTGAACGATGTGGAATCTAGAGCCAAACGTATGGCGGCGGCGTTACCTCTGCTTCGCTGCGGTCCCACGGCCACGCCCTCTACAGAAGACTCTTGGCGCTTTAAAGCAAGTGACACTAACATGTTATCTGTCATCCAACACAGAATCATGTTGATTAGGTGCAGTGAGCCAGAAAGGCAGCTTTCCATGGAAAAAAAAGCACTTCCTGTTCTGAGGGGGCGGGGCTTAGATGACGTCAGACTATGACAACATAGGATCGTAGGGGACCCTACCAGGATCACTCATGTCAAGTTTGGTGCAGCTGGCCTCAAAATTGTGGAATCCACAGCCAAACGTAAGGACACGGCGTTTAGGGTCACTTCGCCACGCCGCCACGCCCACCTGCTGGATTCAAATGAGCTTGGCTTGGAATCCTCAACACACCAACATGTTTTCTGTCTGTGGACACAGTTTCACCTCGATTAGGTCAAAGGGGTCAGATAGCGACCGTTCAGCGTAAAAAATGACACTTCCTGTTCTCAGGGGGCGTGGCCTAAGTGACGTCATCATTTGACCGTTGGGTATTGTAGAGCATCCCATGATGATCAATCACTGAAAGTTTGGTGCTTCTATGAGTTTTTTTCAAAGAGTTATAACAGTTTGATGTTTCATGGCGAATCGGTGACCTTTGACCCCCGGAAAGACCCCTTCAGCAAGCCCGAAAACGCAAACCTACGATAACTTTGGATCGGCCATGCCTTATGAACGATCTGACCGAGTTTGAAGCCGATCGATCGAAATCCCTAGGACAAGTTCGATCAAATGCGAACCCTGCAAACGCCCAAAATCGGGTCAAAATCGGAACTTTAATCCAAAATGGCCGACAATCTGTGATACTTGCACTATGACATTAATTGTAAATTCTGAGTGTTTTGGGGAGCTGTACAAGTGTACCAAGTTTCAAGTCTCTACGATAAAGTAAGTGAATAGGAAAGGGTCCTTTGAAAGTTGCTAGGTGGCGCCCTTGAGCCGTTTCTTTTGCGATTTTTGCAACGACCATAAAATACAAAATTTCGCACCGGGCTCTATGCCCCCGCCAAGTTTGGTGAGTTTTTGAATATGATAAAGCCCCCAAAAAGCCAATTCATTTGGCACAAGAACTATAATAATAATTAAAGCTCCGCGGAGCCTCAAGCGGCCCTCGCAGCCAAGCGCCGCTCAAGCCTATAGCCACCGCGGATGTTCCAGCACCGCCTCCCGCCGGCCACCGCCGACGCTCGCGCGCCGTCCTCCACGCGATCCGCTTCGATGTCTTCGGCAGCGTTCACTGGCCATGCACCCAAAATCTGGAGCAGATTGGGCCATGTGGCAAGGAGATACAGCTGTTTGATTAACCTAGGGGGCGCAGTGGAGTCAAATTGCAATTAAACTGTATTGGGCTCCTCAGAGGTTCACAAGTTTCACTCATAAAAAGTCTGGTGCAAATAGGATGATGCGTTTGTGAATAAGAGACGATCGTATGCATATGGCGAGGGACAGCCATTTTGCCACTCCCCCACGGGTCTGTAGGCATTGACAGAGTTCATCATCATGTCATGTTATGTCAGTCTGCACAGGGTTGGAATCCATGACACACCAAGATGTTTTAGATTGTAAAAGTACGACATACAGTATAAAAAACAGGTGACTTCCTGTCGGAAGTGGGCGGGGCTAAGGTGATGTCATCAATCGACCACCTAACTGTGATGAGGGCTGGTCTATAATGAGACATAGAAAGTCTGATGCATCTGTGACCTGGCATTAGGAAGTAATTTCACATTCATGTTTCATGATGTATATTCAAAGTTTGGGACTTAGCCACGCCCCCACGGGTCAGTAGAGTTCATCACGGCAGAGTTCATCATCATTTCATTTCATGTCAGTCTGCACAGGATGAAACCCATAAGAATTAGAGAGAAAAAGTAAGACATACAGTAGAAAAAACAGGTCACTTCCTGTCGGAAGTGGGCGGGGCAAGGGTGATGTCATCAATCGACCACATAACTGTGATGAGGGCTTATCTATAATGAGACATAGAAAGTCTGATGCAGCTCTGACCTGGCATTTGGAAGTTATTTCACATTCATGTTTCATGGTGTATAGTCAAAGTTTGGGACTTAGCCACGCCCCCACGGGTCAGTAGAGTTCATCACGGCAGAGTTCTTCATCATTTAATTTCATGTCAGTCAGCACAGGATGAAACCCATAAGAATTAGAGAGTAAAAGTAAGACATACAATTGAAGAAAGAGGTTACTTCCTGTCGGAAGTGCGCGGGGCTAGGGTGATGTCATCAATCGACCACCTAACTATGATGAAGGCTGGTCTATAATGAGACATAGAAAGTCTGATGCAGCTGTGACCTGGCATTTGGAAGTTATTTCACATTCATGTTTCATGGTGTATAGTCAAAGTTTGGGACTTAGCCACGCCCCCACGGGTCAGTCGAGTTCATCATCATATCATGTCATGTCAGCCTACACCGGATGAAACCCATATGACTTAGAGAGTAAAAGTAAGACATACAATAGAAAAAACAGGTGACTTCCTGTCGGAAGTGGGCGGGGTTAAGGTGATGTCATCAACTGACCATCTCAATGTGATGAGGGGTGGTCTGTAGTCAGATATAGGAAGTCTGATGCAGCTGTGACCTTCTATGTGGAAGTTATTGCATCTTGATGTTTCATGGCGAATAGTCAAAGTTTGGGACTTAGCCACGCCCACATGCTTTGACATAGAAAAATTCCTACGATAACTTTTCATCTTTAATGTCTCAAGTCTCTGCTGACTGAGTTTGAAGTCTCTATCTCAAAAGCTGCAGGAGGAGATAGATCAGATGCGATGTCTATGAAAAAGAGGAAATGGCTGATTTTGATCCAAAATGGCCGACTTCCTGTTGGGTTTGCACCATGGCTCCAAGAGACTTTTTTGTAGGTCCTGACATGATACACATGTGTACCAAGTTTCATAATTCTAGGTTAAAGCATGGCTTGGGGCTGATCATTTAAAAATTTCTAGGGGGCGCTGTAGAGAAATTAGGCCACGCCCATCAACGACTGTTATGGATTCCTGTTCGGGGACGGATAAGGATGCATCCTAGTGAGTTTGGTGCAGCTGGGCTGAACGATGTGGAATCTAGAGCCAAACGTATGGCGGCGGCGTTACCTCTGCTTCGCCGCGGTCCCACGGCCACGCCCTCTACAGAAGACTCTTGGCGCTTTAAAGCAAGTGAGACTAACATGTTATCTGTCATCCAACACAGAATCATGTTGATTAGGTGCAGTGAGGCAGAAAGGCAGCTTTCCATGGAAAAAAAAGCACTTCCTGTTCTGAGGGGGCGGGGCTTAGATGACGTCAGACTATGACAACATAGGATCGTAGGGGACCCTACCAGGATCACTCATGTCAAGTTTGGTGCAGCTGGCCTCAAAATTGTGGAATCCACAGCCAAACGTAAGGACACGGCGTTTAGGGTCACTTCGCCACGCCGCCACGCCCACCTGCTGGATTCAAATGAGCTTGGCTTGGAATCCTCAACACACCAACATGTTTTCTGTCTGTGGACACAGTTTCACCTCGATTAGGTCAAAGGGGTCAGATAGCGACCGTTCAGCGTAAAAAATGACACTTCCTGTTCTCAGGGGGCGTGGCCTAAGTGACGTCATCATTTGACCGTTGGGTATTGTAGAGCAACCCATGATGATCAATCACTGAAAGTTTGGTGCTTCTATGAGTTTTTTTCAAAGAGTTATAACAGTTTGATGTTTCATGGCGAATCGGTGACCTTTGACCCCCGGAAAGACCCCTTCAGCAAGCCCGAAAACGCAAACCTACGATAACTTTGGATCGGCCATGCCTTATGAACGATCTGACCGAGTTTGAAGCCGATCGATCGAAATCCCTAGGACAAGTTCGATCAAATGCGAACCCTGCAAACGCCCAAAATCGGGTCAAAATCGGAACTTTAATCCAAAATGGCCGACAATCTGTGATACTTGCACTATGACATTAATTGTAAATTCTCAGTGTCTTGAGGAGCTCTCCAAGTGTACCGAGTTTCAAGTGTCTACGATAAAGTAAGTGAATAGGAAAGGGTCTTTTGAAAGTTGCTAGGTGGCGCCCTTGAGCCGTTTCTTGTGCGATTTTTCCGAGGACCTTAAAATACGTAAATTTTCACCGGGCTCTATGCCCCCGCCAAGTTTGGTGAGTTTTTGAATATGATAAAGCCCCCAAAAAGCCAATTTATTTTACGGAAGAATAATAATAATAATTTACAGCACAGTTTCAATAGGCTCTCGCAGCGCTTAGCTGCTCGGGCCTAATTAAAGCTCCGCGGAGCCTCAAGCGGCCCTCGCAGCCAAGCGCCGCTCAAGCCTATAGCCACCGCGGATGTTCCAGCACCGCCTCCCCTCAGCCACCGCCTCCCCTCAGCACCACCTCCCCCCAGCCACTGCCTCCCCTCAGCACCATGTCACCCCAGCCACCGCCTACCCCCAGCCACCGCCTTGCTCTCACGGAGCTGCCAAACCCGCCCTGAAGATAGTCACCCTTTCATGTTCGACATTGCTCCCAGTCAATGCACAAAAATCTGGTGTAGATCAGCTGATATCGCAAGGAGACACAGGTGTTTGATTAACCTGGGTGCGCAGTAGAGTCAAATTGCAATTAAACTCTATTGGGCTCCTTAGAGGTTCACAAGTGTCACTCATAAAAAGTCTGGAGCAAATGGGATGATGCGTTTGTCAATAAGAGACGATCGTATGCATATGGCGAGGGACAGCCATTTTTGCCACACCCACAAGGGTCAGATGCCATTGACAGAGTTCATCTTCATGGCATTTTATGTCAGTCTGCACAGGATGAAACCCATATGACTTAGAGAGTAAAAGTCAGACATACAGTAGAAAAAACAGGTGACTTCCTGTCGGAAGTGGGCGGGGCTAAGGTGATGTCATCAATCGACCACCTAACTGTGATGAGGACTGGTCTATAATGAGACATAGAAAGTCTGATGAAGCTCTGACCTGGCATTTGGAAGTTATTTCACATTCATGTTTCATGCTGTATAGTCAAAGTTTGGGACTTAGCCACGCCCCCACGGGTCAGTCGAGTTCATCATGGGAGAGTTCATCATCATATCATGTCATGTCAGCCTACACCGGATGAAACCCATATGACTTAGAGAGTAAAAGTAAGACATACAATAGAAAAAACAGGTGACTTCCTGTCGGAAGTGGGCGGGGTTAAGGTGATGTCATCAACTGACCATCTCAATGTGATGAGGGGTGGTCTGTAGTCAGATATAATAAGTCTGATGCAGCTGTGACCTTCTATGTGGAAGTTATTGCATCTTGATGTTTCATGGCGAATAGTCAAAGTTTGGGACTTAGCCACGCCCACATGCTTTGACATAGAAAAATTCCTACGATAACTTTTCATCTTTAATGTCTCAAGTCTCTGCTGACTGAGTTTGAAGTCTCTATCTCAAAAGCTGCAGGAGGAGATAGATCAGATGCGATGTCTATGAAAAAGAGGAAATGGCTGATTTTGATCCAAAATGGCCGACTTCCTGTTGGGTTTGCACCATGGCTCCAAGAGACTTTTTTGTAGGTCCTGACATGATACACATGTGTACCAAGTTTCATAATTCTAGGTTAAAGCATGGCTTGGGGCTGATCATTTAAAAATTTCTAGGGGGCGCTGTAGAGAAATTAGGCCACGCCCATCAACGACTGTTATGGATTCCTGTTCGGGGATGGATAAGGATGCATCCTAGTGAGTTTGGTGCAGCTGGGCTGAACGATGTGGAATCTAGAGCCAAACGTATGGCGGCGGCGTTACCTCTGCTTCGCCGCGGTCCCACGGCCACGCCCTCTACAGAAGACTCTTGGCGCTTTAAAGCAAGTGACACTAACATGTTATCTGTCATCCAACACAGAATCATGTTGATTAGGTGCAGTGAGCCAGAAAGGCAGCTTTCCATGGAAAAAAAAGCACTTCCTGTTCTGAGGGGGCGGGGCTTAGATGACGTCAGACTATGACAACATAGGATCGTAGGGGACCCTACCAGGATCACTCATGTCAAGTTTGGTGCAGCTGGCCTCAAAATTGTGGAATCCACAGCCAAACGTAAGGACACGGCGTTTAGGGTCACTTCGCCACGCCGCCACGCCCACCTGCTGGATTCAAATGAGCTTGGCTTGGAATCCTCAACACACCAACATGTTTTCTGTCTGTGGACACAGTTTCACCTCGATTAGGTCAAAGGGGTCAGATAGCGACCGTTCAGCGTAAAAAATGACACTTCCTGTTCTCAGGGGGCGTGGCCTAAGTGACGTCATCATTTGACCGTTGGGTATTGTAGAGCATCCCATGATGATCAATCACTGAAAGTTTGGTGCTTCTATGAGTTTTTTTCAAAGAGTTATAACAGTTTGATGTTTCATGGCGAATCGGTGACCTTTGACCCCCGGAAAGACCCCTTCAGCAAGCCCGAAAACGCAAACCTACGATAACTTTGGATCGGCCATGCCTTATGAACGATCTGACCGAGTTTGAAGCCGATCGATCGAAATCCCTAGGACAAGTTCGATCAAATGCGAACCCTGCAAACGCCCAAAATCGGGTCAAAATCGGAACTTTAATCCAAAATGGCCGACAATCTGTGATACTTGCACTATGACATTAATTGTAAATTCTGAGTGTTTTGGGGAGCTGTACAAGTGTACCAAGTTTCAAGTCTCTACGATAAAGTAAGTGAATAGGAAAGGGTCCTTTGAAAGTTGCTAGGTGGCGCCCTTGAGCCGTTTCTTGTGCGATTTTTCTGGGGACCTTAAAATACGTAAATTTTACACGGGCTCTATGCCCCCGCCAAGTTTGGTGAGTTTTTGAATATGAGAAAGCCCCCAAAAAGCCAATTCTTTTGGCACAATAAAAATAATTAAAGCTCCGCGGAGCCTCAAGCGGCCCTCGCAGCTAGCGCTGCTCCGGCCTATAGCCACCGCGGGGGTACCAGCACCGCCACCCGCCCGCCACCGCCGACGCTCGCGCGCCCTCATCCACGCTATCCGCTTTTACGGCTTCGGCAGAGCTCCCTGGCGATGAACCAAAAATCTGGAGCACATCGGGCCATGTAGAGAGGAGATACAGCTGTTTGATTAACATAGGGGGCGCAGTGGAGTCAAATTGCAATTAAACTCCACTGGGCTCCTTAGAGGTTCACAAGTGTCACTCATAAAAAGTCTGGTGTAAATCGGATGATGTGTCTGTGAATAAGAGATGATCGTATGCATATGGCGAGGGACAGCCATTTTGCGACGCCCCCACGCATCAGTAGGCATTGACAGAGTTCATCTTCATGTCATTTTATGTCAGTCTGCACAGGATGAATCCCATATGACTTAGAGTGTAAAAGTAAGACATACAGTAGAAAAAACAGGTGACTTCCTGTCGGAAGTGGGCGGGGCTAAGGTGATGTCATCAATCGACCACCTAACCGTGATGAGGACTGGTCTATAATGAGACATAGAAAGTCTGATGCAGCTGTGACCTTGTATGTGCATGTTATGTCACTTTGATGCTTAATGGTGAATAGTCAAAGTTTGGGACTTTGCCACGCCCACACGCTTTGACACACAAAAATTCCTGTGATAACTTCAGACCTTTATTGTCTCAACTCTCTGCTGACTGAGTTTGAAGTCTGTATCTCGAAAGCTGTAGGAGGAGATGGATCAGATGTGACGTCTATGAAAAACAGTAAATGGCGGATTTTGATCCAAAATGGCCGACTTCCTGTTGGGTTTGCACCATGGCTCCAAGAGACTTTTTTGTAGGTCCTGACATCATACACATGTGTACCAAGTTTCATAATTCTAGGTTAAAGCATGGCTTGGGGCTGATTATTTAAATAATTCTAGGGGGCGCTGTAGAGAAATTAGGCCACGCCCATGAACGACTGTTATGGATTCCTGTTCGGGGATAAATAAGGATGCATCCTAGTGAGTTTGGTGCAGCTGGGCTGAACGATGTGGAATCTAGAGCCAAACGTATGGCGGCGGCGTTCCCTCTGCTTCGCCGCGCTGCCACGGCCACGCTCTCTACTGAAGACTCTTGGCGCTTTAAAGCAAGTGAGACCAACATGTTATCTGTCATCCAACACAGAATCATCTTGATTAGGTTGAGAGAACCATAGATGGAGCTTTACAAGTCAAAAAAAGGCACTTCCTGTTCTGAGGGGGCGGGGCTTAGATGACGTCAGACTATGACGACATAGGATCGTAAGGCATCCCACCAGGATCACTCATGTGAAGTTTGGTGCAGCTGGGCTTAAAATTGTGGAATCTACAGCCAAACGTATGGCGACGGCGTTACAGGTCAGTTCGCCACGCTGCCACGCCCACCTGCTCCATCAAAGCGAAACAGGGTTGGAATCCATGACACACCAACATGTTTTCTGTCTGTGGACACAGTTTCATGTTGATTAGGTCAAAGGGGTCAGATAGCGACCATTCACAGTAAAAAATGACACTTCCTGTTCTAAGGGGGCGTGGCCTAAGTGATGTCATCATTTGACCATTGGGTATTGTAGGGGACCCGATGATGATCAATCACTGACAGTTTGGTGCTGCTGTGAGTTTTTTTGTAAAAGTTATAACCGTTTTATTTTTCATGGCGACTAGGTGAACTTTGACCCCAGGTAACCCCCCTTCAGGAAGGTCGAAAACGCAAACCTACGATAACTTTGGATCGGCCATGCCTTATGAACGATCTGACCGAGTTTGAAGCCGATCGATCGAAATCCCTAGGACAAGTTCGAAAAAATGCGAACCCTGTAAACGGCCAAAATCGGGTCAAAATCGGAACTTCAATCCAAAATGGCCGACATTCTGTGATACTTGCACTATGACATTAATTGTAAATTCTGAGTGTCTTGGGGAGCTCTACAAGTGTACCAAGTTTCAAGTCTCTACGATAAAGTAAGTGAATAGGAAAGGGTCCTTTGAAATTTGCCAGGTGGCGCCCTTGAGCCGTTTCTTGTGCGATTTTTCTGAGGACCTTAAAATACGTAAATTTTACACGGGCTCTATGCCCCCGCCACGTTTGGTGAGTTTTTGAATATGATAAAGCCCCCAAAAAGCCAATTCATTTGGCACAAGAACTATAATAATAATAATTAAAGCTCCGCGGAGCCTCAAGCGGCCCTCGCAGCCAAGCGCCGCTCAAGCCTATAGCCACCGCGGATGTTCCAGCACCGCCTCCCGCCAGCCACCGCCGACGCTCGCGCGCCGTCCTCCACGCGATCCGCTTCGATACATTCGGCAGCATTTCCTGGCCATGCACCCAAAATCTGGAGCAGATTGGGCCATGTGGCAAGGAGATACAGCTGTTTGATTAACCTAGGGGGCGCAGTGGAGTCAAATTGCAATTAAACTCTATTGGGCTCCTTAGAGGTTAACAAGTGTCACTCATAAAAAGTCTGGTGCAAATCGGATGATGCGTCTGTGAATAAGAGACGATCGTATGCATATGGCGAGGGACAGCCATTTTGTCACGCCCCCACGGGTCAGCAGGCATTTACAGAGTTCATCATCATCTCATTTTATGTCAGTCTGCACAGGGTTGGAATCCATGACACACCAACATGTTTTAGAGTGTAAAAGTAAGACATACAGTAGAAAAAACAGGTGACTTCCTGTCGGAAGTGGGCGGGGCTAACGTGATGTCATCAATCGACCACCTAACTGTTATGAGGACTGGTCTATAATGAGACATAGAAAGTGTTATGCAGCTCTGACCTGGCATTTGGAAGTTATTTCACATTCATGTTTCATGGTGATTAGTCAAAGTTTGGGACTTAGCCACGCCCCCACGGGTCAGTAGAGTTCATCATGGGAGAGGTCATCATCATTTAATTTCATGTCAGTCAGGACAGGATGAAACCCATAAGAATTAGAGAGTAAAAGTAAGACATACAATTGAAGAAAGAGGTTACTTCCTGTCGGAAGTGGGCGGGGCTAGGGTGATGTCATCAATCGACCACCTAACTATGATGAAGGCTGGTCTATAATGAGACATAGAAAGTCTGATGCAGCTGTGACCTGGCATTTGGAAGGTATTTCACATTCATGTTTCATGCTGTATAGTCAAAGTTTGGGACTTAGCCACGCCCCCACGGGTCAGTCGAGTTCATCATGGGAGAGTTCATCATCATATCATGTCATGTCAGCCTACACCGGATGAAACCCATATGACTTAGAGAGTAAAAGTAAGACATACAATAGAAAAAACAGGTGACTTCCTGTCGGAAGTGGGCGGGGTTAAGGTGATGTCATCAACTGACCATCTCAATGTGATGAGGGGTGGTCTGTAGTCAGATATAGGAAGTCTGATGCAGCTGTGACCTTCTATGTGGAAGTTATTGCATCTTGATGTTTCATGGCGAATAGTCAAAGTTTGGGACTTAGCCACGCCCACATGCTTTGACATAGAAAAATTCCTACAATAACTTTTCATCTTTAATGTCTCAAGTCTCTGCTGACTGAGTTTGAAGTCTCTATCTCAAAAGCTGCAGGAGGAGATAGATCAGATGCGATGTCTATGAAAAAGAGGAAATGGCTGATTTTGATCCAAAATGGCCGACTTCCTGTTGGGTTTGCACCATGGCTCCAAGAGACTTTTTTGTAGGTCCTGACATGATACACATGTGTACTAAGTTTCATAATTGTAGGTTAAAGCATGGCTTGGGGCTGATCATTTAAAAATTTCTAGGGGGCGCTGTAGAGAAATTAGGCCACGCCCATCAACGACTGTTATGGATTCCTGTTCGGGGATGGATAAGGATGCATCCTAGTGAGTTTGGTGCAGCTGGGCTGAACGATGTGGAATCTAGAGCCAAACGTATGGCGGCGGCGTTACCTCTGCTTCGCCGCGGTCCCACGGCCACGCCCTCTACAGAAGACTGTTGGCGCTTTAAAGCAAGTGAGACTAACATGTTATCTGTCATCCAACACAGAATCATGTTGATTAGGTGCAGTGAGCCAGAAAGGCAGCTTTCCATGGAAAAAAAAGCACTTCCTGTTCTGAGGGGGCGGGGCTTAGATGACGTCAGACTATGACAACATAGGATCGTAGGGGACCCTACCAGGATCACTCATGTCAAGTTTGGTGCAGCTGGCCTCAAAATTGTGGAATCCACAGCCAAACGTAAGGACACGGCGTTTAGGGTCACTTCGCCACGCCGCCACGCCCACCTGCTGGATTCAAATGAGCTTGGCTTGGAATCCTCAACACACCAACATGTTTTCTGTCTGTGGACACAGTTTCACCTCGATTAGGTCAAAGGGGTCAGATAGCGACCGTTCAGCGTAAAAAATGACACTTCCTGTTCTCAGGGGGCGTGGCCTAAGTGACGTCATCATTTGACCGTTGGGTATTGTAGAGCATCCCATGATGATCAATCACTGAAAGTTTGGTGCTTCTATGAGTTTTTTTCAAAGAGTTATAACAGTTTGATGTTTCATGGCGAATCGGTGACCTTTGACCCCCGGAAAGACCCCTTCAGCAAGCCCGAAAACGCAAACCTACGATAACTTTGGATCGGCCATGCCTTTTGAACGATCTGACCGAGTTTCAAGCCGATCGATCGAAATCCCTAGGACAAGTTCGATCAAATGCGAACCCTGTAAACGCCCAAAATCGGGTCAAAATCGGAACTTTAATCCAAAATGGCCGACAATCTGTGATACTTGCACTATGACATTAATTGTAAATTCAGAGTGTTTTGGGGAGCTCTACAAGTGTACCAAGTTTCAAGTCTCTACGATAAAGTAAGTGAATAGGAAAGGGTCTTTTGAATGTTGCTAGGTGGCGCCCTTGAGCCGTTTCTTTTGCGATTTTTGCAACCACCATAAAATACAAAATTTTTCACCGGGCTCTATGCCCCCGCCACGTTTGGTGAGTTTTTGAATATGATAAAGCCCCCAAAAAGCCCCCCAAAGAAGGTGGCAGAAAAATAATAATAATAAACAGCAAGGTTTCAATAGGCTCTCGCAGCGATAGCTGCTCGGGCCTAATAAGAATAATTAAAGCTCCGCGGAGCCTCAAGCGGCCCTCGCAGCTAGCGCTGCTCCGGCCTATAGCCACCGCGGGGGTACCAGCACCGCCACCCGCCCGCCACCGCCGACGCTCGCGCGCCCTCATCCACGCTATCCGCTTTTACGGCTTCGGCAGAGCTCCCTGGCGATGAACCAAAAATCTGGAGCACATCGGGCCATGTAGAGAGGAGATACAGCTGTTTGATTAACCTAGGGGGCGCAGTGGAGTCAAATCACAATTAAAGCTCCGCGGAGCCTCAAGCGGCCCTCGCAGCCAAGCGCCGCTCAAGCCTAGCCACCGCGGATGTTCCAGCACCGCCTCCCCCCAGCCACCGCCTCCCCTCAGCACCACCTCCCCCCAGCCACTGCCTCCCCTCAGCACCATGTCACCCCAGCCACCGCCTACCCCCAGCCACTTCCTTGCTCTCACGGAGCTGCCAAACCCGCCCTGAAGATAGTCACCCTGTCATGTTCGACATTGCTCCCAGACAATGCACAAAAATCTGGTGTAGATCAGCTAATATCGCAAGGAGACACAGGTGTTTGATTAACCTTGGTGCGCAGTGGAGTCAAATCGCAATTAAACTCTATTGGGCTCCTTAGAGGTTCACAAGTGTCACTCATACAATGTCTGGTGCAAATCGGATGATGCGTTTGTGAATACGAGACGAACGTATGCATATTACGAGGGACAGCCATTTTGCCACGCCCCCACGGGTCAGTAGAGTACATCATCAATGAGTTCATCATCAATAAGTTCATCATCATTTCATTTTATGTCAGTCAGGACAGGATGAAACCCATAAGAATTAGAGAGAAAAAGTAAGACATACAGTAGAAAAAACAGGTGACTTCCTGTCGGAAGTGGGCGGGGCTAATGTTATGTCATCAATCGACCACCTAACTGTCATGATGGCTGGTCTATAATGACACATAGAAAGTCTGATGCAGCTGTGACCTGGCATTAGGAAGTAATTTCACATTCATGTTTCATGATGTATATTCAAAGTTTGGGACTTAGCCACGCCCCCACGGGTCAGTAGAGTTCATCACGGCAGAGTTCATCATCATTTCATTTCATGTCAGCCTGCACAGGATGAAACCCATAAGAATTAGAGAGTAAAAGTAAGACATACAATTGAAGAAAGAGGTTAGTTCCTGTCGGAAGTGGGCGGGGCTAGGGTGATGTCATCAATCGACCACCTAACTATGATGAAGGCTGGTCTATAATGAGACATAGGAAGTCTGATGCAGCTGTGACCTTCTATGTGGAAGTTATTGCATCTTGATGTTTCATGGCGAATAGTCAAAGTTTGGGACTTAGCCACGCCCACATGCTTTGACATAGAAAAATTCCTACGATAACTTTTCATCTTTAATGTCTCAAGTCTCTGCTGACTGAGTTTGAAGTCTCTATCTCAAAAGCTGCAGGAGGAGATAGATCAGATGCGATGTCTATGAAAAAGAGGAAATGGCTGATTTTGATCCAAAATGGCCGACTTCCTGTTGGGTTTGCACCATGGCTCCAAGAGACTTTTTTGTAGGTCCTGATATGATACACATGTGTACCAAGTTTCATAATTCTAGGTTAAAGCATGGCTTGGGGCTGATCATTTAAAAATTTCTAGGGGGCGCTGTAGAGAAATTAGGCCACGCCCATCAACGACTGTTATGGATTCCTGTTCGGGGATGGATAAGGATGCATCCTAGTGAGTTTGGTGCAGCTGGGCTGAACGATGTGGAATCTAGAGCCAAACGTATGGCGGCGGCGTTACCTCTGCTTCGCCGCGGTCCCACGGCCACGCCCTCTACAGAAGACTCTTGGCGCTTTAAAGCAAGTGAGACTAACATGTTATCTGTCATCCAACACAGAATCATGTTGATTAGGTGCAGTGAGCCAGAAAGGCAGCTTTCCATGGAAAAAAAAGCACTTCCTGTTCTGAGGGGGCGGGGCTTAGATGACGTCAGACTATGACAACATAGGATCGTAGGGGACCCTACCAGGATCACTCATGTCAAGTTTGGTGCAGCTGGCCTCAAAATTGTGGAATCCACAGCCAAACGTAAGGACACGGCGTTTAGGGTCACTTCGCCACGCCGCCACGCCCACCTGCTGGATTCAAATGAGCTTGGCTTGGAATCCTCAACACACCAACATGTTTTCTGTCTGTGGACACAGTTTCACCTCGATTAGGTCAAAGGGGTCAGATAGCGACCGTTCAGCGTAAAAAATGACACTTCCTGTTCTCAGGGGGCGTGGCCTAAGTGACGTCATCATTTGACCGTTGGGTATTGTAGAGCATCCCATGATGATCAATCACTGAAAGTTTGGTGCTTCTATGAGTTTTTTTCAAAGAGTTATAACAGTTTGATGTTTCATGGCGAATCGGTGACCTTTGACCCCCGGAAAGACCCCTTCAGCAAGCCCGAAAACGCAAACCTACGATAACTTTGGATCGGCCATGCCTTTTGAACGATCTGACCGAGTTTCAAGCCGATCGATCGAAATCCCTAGGTCAAGTTCGATCAAATGCGAACCCTGTAAACGCCCAAAATCGGGTCAAAATCGGAACTTTAATCCAAAATGGCCGACAATCTGTGATACTTGCACTATGACATTAATTGTAAATTCAGAGTGTTTTGGGGAGCTGTACAAGTGTACCAAGTTTCAAGTCTCTACGATAAAGTAAGTGAATAGGAAAGGGTCTTTTGAAAGTTGCTAGGTGGCGCCCTTGAGCCGTTTCTTTTGCGATTTTTTCAACGACCATAAAATACGAAATTTTTCACCGGGCTCTATGCCCCCGCCACGTTTGGTGAGTTTTTGAATATGATAAAGCCCCCAAAAAGCCCCCTAAAAAGGGTGGCAGAATCGTAATAATAATAAGAAACAGTACAGGAACAATAGGCTCTCGCAGCGCTTAGCTGCTCGGGCCTAATTAAAGCTCCGCGGAGCCTCAAGCGGCCCTCGCAGCCAAGCGCCGCTCAAGCCTATAGCCACCGCGGATGTTCCAGCACCGCCTCCCGCCGGCCACCGCCGACGCTCGCGCGCCGTCCTCCATGCGATCCGCTTCGATGTCTTCGGCAGCGTTCACTGGCCATGCACCCAAAATCTGGAGCAGATTGGGCCATGTGGCAAGGAGATACAGCTGTTTGATTAACCTAGGGGGCGCAGTGGAGTCAAATTGCAATTAAACTGTATTGGGCTCCTCAGAGGTTCACAAGTTTCACTCATAAAACGTCTGGTGCAAATAGGATGATGCGTTTGTGAATAAGAGACGATCATATGCATATGGCGAGGGACAGCCATTTTGCCACTCCCCCACGGGTCAGTAGGCATTGACAGAGTTCATCATCATGTCATGTTATGTCAGTCTGCACAGGGTTGGAATCCATGACACACCAACATGTTTTACAGTGTAAAAGTAAGACATACAGTATAAAAAACAGGTGACTTCCTGTCGGAAGTGGGCGGGGCTAAGGTGATGTCATCAATCGACCACCTAACTGTGATGAGGGCTGGTCTATAATGAGACATAGAAAGTCTGATGCATCTGTGACCTGGCATTAGGAAGTAATTTCACATTCATGTTTCATGATGTATATTCAAAGTTTGGGACTTAGCCACGCCCCCACGGGTCAGTAGAGTTCATCACGGCAGAGTTCATCATCATTTCATTTCATGTCAGTCTGCACAGGATGAAACCCATAAGAATTAGAGAGAAAAAGTAAGACATACAGTAGAAAAAACAGGTCACTTCCTGTCGGAAGTGGGCGGGGCAAGGGTGATGTCATCAATCGACCACATAACTGTGATGAGGGCTTACCTATAATGAGACATAGAAAGTCTGATGCAGCTCTGACCTGGCATTTGGAAGTTATTTCACATTCATGTTTCATGGTGTATAGTCAAAGTTTGGGACTTAGCCACGCCCCCACGGGTCAGTAGAGTTCATCATGGGAGAGTTCATCATCATGTCATTTCATGTCAGCCTGCACCGGATGAAACCCATAAGAATTAGAGAGTAAAAGTAAGACATACAATTGAAGAAAGAGGTTACTTCCTGTCGGAAGTGTGCGGGGCTAGGGTGATGTCATCAATCGACCACCTAACTATGATGAAGGCTGGTCTATAATGAGACATAGAAAGTCTGATGCAGCTGTGACCTGGCATTTGGAAGTTATTTTACATTCATGTTTCATGCTGTATAGTCAAAGTTTGGGACTTAGCCACGCCCCCACGGGTCAGTCGAGTTCATCATGGGAGAGTTCATCATCATATCATGTCATGTCAGCCTACACCGGATGAAACCCATATGACTTAGAGAGTAAAAGTAAGACATACAATAGAAAAAACAGGTGACTTCCTGTCGGAAGTGGGCGGGGTTAAGGTGATGTCATCAACTGACCATCTCAATGTGATGAGGGGTGGTCTGTAGTCAGATATAGGAAGTCTGATGCAGCTGTGACCTTCTATGTGGAAGTTATTGCATCTTGATGTTTCATGGCGAATAGTCAAAGTTTGGGACTTAGCCACGCCCACATGCTTTGACATAGAAAAATTCCTACGATAACTTTTCATCTTTAATGTCTCAAGTCTCTGCTGACTGAGTTTGAAGTCTCTATCTCAAAAGCTGCAGGAGGAGATAGATCAGATGCGATGTCTATGAAAAAGAGGAAATGGCTGATTTTGATCCAAAATGGCCGACTTCCTGTTGGGTTTGCACCATGGCTCCAAGAGACTTTTTTGTAGGTCCTGACATGATACACATGTGTACCAAGTTTCATAATTCTAGGTTAAAGCATGGCTTGGGGCTGATTATTTAAAAATTTCTAGGGGGCGCTGTAGAGAAATTAGGCCACGCCCATCAACGACTGTTATGGATTCCTGTTCGGGGATGGATAAGGATGCATCCTAGTGAGTTTGGTGCAGCTGGGCTGAACGATGTGGAATCTAGAGCCAAACGTATGGCGGCGGCGTTACCTCTGCTTCGCCGCGGTCCCACGGCCACGCCCTCTACAGAAGACTCTTGGCGCTTTAAAGCAAGTGAGACTAACATGTTATCTGTCATCCAACACAGAATCATGTTGATTAGGTGCAGTGAGCCAGAAAGGCAGCTTTCCATGGAAAAAAAAGCACTTCCTGTTCTGAGGGGGCGGGGCTTAGATGACGTCAGACTATGACAACATAGGATCGTAGGGGACCCTACCAGGATCACTCATGTCAAGTTTGGTGCAGCTGGCCTCAAAATTGTGGAATCCACAGCCAAACGTAAGGACACGGCGTTTAGGGTCACTTCGCCACGCCGCCACGCCCACCTGCTGGATTCAAATGAGCTTGGCTTGGAATCCTCAACACACCAACATGTTTTCTGTCTGTGGACACAGTTTCACCTCGATTAGGTCAAAGGGGTCAGATAGCGACCGTTCAGCGTAAAAAATGACACTTCCTGTTCTCAGGGGGCGTGGCCTAAGTGACGTCATCATTTGACCGTTGGGTATTGTAGAGCATCCCATGATGATCAATCACTGAAAGTTTGGTGCTTCTATGAGTTTTTTTCAAAGAGTTATAACAGTTTGATGTTTCATGGCGAATCGGTGACCTTTGACCCCCGGAAAGACCCCTTCAGCAAGCCCGAAAACGCAAACCTACGATAACTTTGGATCGGCCATGCCTTATGAACGATCTGACCGAGTTTGAAGCCGATCGATCGAAATCCCTAGGACAAGTTTGATCAAATGCGAACCCTGCAAACGCCCAAAATCGGGTCAAAATCGGAACTTCAATCCAAAATGGCCGACATTCTGTGATACTTGCACTATGACATTAATTGTAAATTCTGAGTGTTTTGGGGAGCTCTACAAGTGTACCAAGTTTCAAGTCTCTACGATAAAGTAAGTGAATAGGAAAGGGTCCTTTGAAAGTTGCTAGGTGGCGCCCTTGAGCCGTTTCTTTAGCGATTTTTCTGGGGACCTTAAAATACGTAAATTTTACACGGGCTCTATGCCCCCGCCACGTTTGGTGAGTTTTTGAGTATGATAAAGCCCCCAAAAAGCCAATTCATTTGGCTGAAGAACTATAATAATAAGAAACAGCAAGGTTTCAATAGGCTCTCGCAGCGCTTAGCTGCTCGGGCCTAATTAAAGCTCCGCGGAGCCTCAAGCGGCCCTCGCAGCCAAGCGCCGCTCAAGCCTAGCCACCGCGGATGTTCCAGCACCGCCTCCCCTCAGCCACCGCCTCCCCTCAGCACCACCTCCCCCCAGCCACTGCCTCCCCTCAGCACCATGTCACCCCAGCCACCGCCTACCCCCAGCCACCGCCTTGCTCTCACGGAGCTGCCAAACCCGCCCTGAAGATAGTCACCCTGTCATGTTCGACATTGCTCCCAGTCAATGCACAAAAATCTGGTGTAGATCAGCTGATATCGCAAGGAGACACAGGTGTTTGATTAACCTGGGTGCGCAGTAGAGTCAAATTGCAATTAAACTCTATTGGGCTCCTTAGAGGTTCACAAGTGTCAGTCATAAAAAGTCTGGAGCAAATGGGATGATGCGTTTGTGAATAAGAGACGATCGTATGCATATGGCGAGGGACAGCCATTTTTGCCACACCCACAAGGGTCAGATGCCATTGACAGAGTTCATCTTCATGGCATTTTATGTCAGTCTGCACAGGATGAAACCCATATGACTTAGAGAGTAAAAGTCAGACATACAGTAGAAAAAACAGGTGACTTCCTGTCGGAAGTGGGCGGGGCTAAGGTGATGTCATCAATCGACCACCTAACTGTGATGAGGACTGGTCTATAATGAGACATAGAAAGTCTGATGCAGCTGTGACCTGGCATTAGGAAGTTATTTCACATTCATGTTTCATGCTGTATAGTCAAAGTTTGGGACTTAGCCACGCCCCCACGGGTCAGTCGAGTTCATCAGGGGAGAGTTCATCATCATATCATGTCATGTCAGCCTACACCGGATGAAACCCATATGACTTAGAGAGTAAAAGTAAGACATACAATAGAAAAAACAGGTGACTTCCTGTCGGAAGTGGGCGGGGTTAAGGTGATGTCATCAACTGACCATCTCAATGTGATGAGGGGTGGTCTGTAGTCAGATATAGGAAGTCTGATGCAGCTGTGACCTTCTATGTGGAAGTTATTGCATCTTGATGTTTCATGGCGAATAGTCAAAGTTTGGGACTTAGCCACGCCCACATGCTTTGACATAGAAAAATTCCTACGATAACTTTTCATCTTTAATGTCTCAAGTCTCTGCTGACTGAGTTTGAAGTCTCTATCTCAAAAGCTGCAGGAGGAGATAGATCAGATGCGACGTCTATGAAAAAGAGGAAATGGCTGATTTTGATCCAAAATGGCCGACTTCCTGTTGGGTTTGCACCATGGCTCCAAGAGACTTTTTTGTAGGTCCTGACATGATACACATGTGTACCAAGTTTCATAATTCTAGGTTAAAGCATGGCTTGGGGCTGATCATTTAAAAATTTCTAGGGGGCGCTGTAGAGAAATTAGGCCACGCCCATCAACGACTGTTATGGATTCCTGTTCGGGGATGGATAAGGATGCATCCTAGTGAGTTTGGTGCAGCTGGGCTGAACGATGTGGAATCCAGAGCCAAACGTATGGCGGCGGCGTTACCTCTGCTTCGCCGCGGTCCCACGGCCACGCCCTCTACAGAAGACTCTTGGCGCTTTAAAGCAAGTGACACTAACATGTTATCTGTCATCCAACACAGAATCATGTTGATTAGGTGCAGTGAGCCAGAAAGGCAGCTTTCCATGGAAAAAAAAGCACTTCCTGTTCTGAGGGGGCGGGGCTTAGATGACGTCAGACTATGACAACATAGGATCGTAGGGGACCCTACCAGGATCACTCATGTCAAGTTTGGTGCAGCTGGCCTCAAAATTGTGGAATCCACAGCCAAACGTAAGGACACGGCGTTTAGGGTCACTTCGCCACGCCGCCACGCCCACCTGCTGGATTCAAATGAGCTTGGCTTGGAATCCTCAACACACCAACATGTTTTCTGTCTGTGGACACAGTTTCACCTCGATTAGGTCAAAGGGGTCAGATAGCGACCGTTCAGCGTAAAAAATGACACTTCCTGTTCTCAGGGGGCGTGGCCTAAGTGACGTCATCATTTGACCGTTGGGTATTGTAGAGCATCCCATGATGATCAATCACTGAAAGTTTGGTGCTTCTATGAGTTTTTTTCAAAGAGTTATAACAGTTTGATGTTTCATGGCGAATCGGTGACCTTTGACCCCCGGAAAGACCCCTTCAGCAAGCCCGAAAACGCAAACCTACGATAACTTTGGATCGGCCATGCCTTATGAACGATCTGACCGAGTTTGAAGCCGATCGATCGAAATCCCTAGGACAAGTTCGATCAAATGCGAACCCTGCAAACGCCCAAAATCGGGTCAAAATCGGAACTTTAATCCAAAATGGCCGACAATCTGTGATACTTGCACTATGACATTAATTGTAAATTCTGAGTGTTTTGGGGAGCTGTACAAGTGAACCAAGTTTCAAGTCTCTACGATAAAGTAAGTGAATAGGAAAGGGTCTTTTGAAAGTTGCTAGGTGGCGCCCTTGAGCCGTTTCTTGTGCGATTTTTCTGGGGACCTTAAAATACGTAAATTTTACACGGGCTCTATGCCCCCGCCAAGTTTGGTGAGTTTTTGAATATGAGAAAGCCCCCAAAAAGCCAATTCTTTTGGCACAATAAAAATAATTAAAGCTCCGCGGAGCCTCAAGCGGCCCTCGCAGCCAAGCGCCGCTCAAGCCTATAGCCACCGCGTATGTTCCAGCACCACCTCCCCCCAGCCACCGCCTCCCCTCAGCACCACCTCCCCCCAGCCACTGCCTCCCCTCAGCACCATGTCACCCCAGCCACCGCCTACCCCCAGCCACCGCCTTGCTCTCAAGGAGCTGCCAAACCCGCCCTGAAGATAGTCACCTGTCATGTTCGACATTGCTCCCAGACAATGCACAAAAATCTGGTGTAGATCAGCTGATATCGCAAGGAGACACAGGTGTTTGATTAACCTGGGTGCGCAGTGGAGTCAAATTGCAATTAAACTCTATTGGGCTCCTTAGAGGTTCACAAGTGTCACTCATAAAAAGTCTGGAGCAAATGGGATGATGCGTGTGTGAATAAGAGATGATCGTTTGCATATGGCGAGGGACTGCCATCTGGCCACGCCTCCACGGGTCAGTAGGCATTTACAGAGTTCATCTTCATGTCATTTTATGTCAGTCTGCAAAGCATGAAACCCATATGACTTAGAGAGTAAAAGTCAGACATACAGTAGAAAAAACAGGTGACTTCCTGTCGGAAGTGGGCGTGGCTAAGGTGATGTCATCAATCGACCACCTAACTGTGATGAGGTCTGGTCTATAATGAGACATAGAAAGTCTGATGCAGCTCTGACCTGGCATTTGGAAGTTATTTCACATTCATGTTTCATGGTGTATAGTCAAAGTTTGGGACTTAGCCACGCCCCCACGGGTCAGTAGAGTTCATCATGGGAGAGTTCATCATCATGTCATTTCATGTCAGCCTGCACAGGATGAAACCCATAAGAATTAGAGAGTAAAAGTAAGACATACAATTGAAGAAAGAGGTTACTTCCTGTCGGAAGTGGGCGGGGCTAGGGTGATGTCATCAATCGACCACCTAACTATGATGAAGGCTGGTCTATAATGAGACATAGAAAGTCTGATGCAGCTGTGACCTGGCATTTGGAAGTTATTTCACATTCATGTTTCATGCTGTATAGTCAAAGTTTGGGACTTAGCCACGCCCCCACGGGTCAGTCGAGTTCATCATGGGAGAGTTCATCATCATATCATGTCATGTCAGCCTACACCGGATGAAACCCATATGACTTAGAGAGTAAAAGTAAGACATACAATAGAAAAAACAGGTGACTTCCTGTCGGAAGTGGGCGGGGTTAAGGTGATGTCATCAACTGACCATCTCAATGTGATGAGGGGTGGTCTGTAGTCAGATATAGGAAGTCTGATGCAGCTGTGACCTTCTATGTGGAAGTTATTGCATCTTGATGTTTCATGGCGAATAGTCAAAGTTTGGGACTTAGCCACGCCCACATGCTTTGACATAGAAAAATTCCTACGATAACTTTTCATCTTTAATGTCTCAAGTCTCTGCTGACTGAGTTTGAAGTCTCTATCTCAAAAGCTGCAGGAGGAGATAGATCAGATGCGATGTCTATGAAAAAGAGGAAATGGCTGATTTTGATCCAAAATGGCCGACTTCCTGTTGGGTTTGCACCATGGCTCCAAGAGACTTTTTTGTAGGTCCTGACATGATACACATGTGTACCAAGTTTCATAATTCTAGGTTAAAGCATGGCTTGGGGCTGATCATTTAAAAATTTCTAGGGGGCGCTGTAGAGAAATTAGGCCACGCCCATCAACGACTGTTATGGATTCCTGTTCGTGGATGAATAAGGATGCATCCTAGTGAGTTTGGTGCAGCTGGTCTGAATGATGTGGAATCTAGAGCCAAACGTATGGCGGCGGCGTTCCCTCTGCTTCGCCGCGCTGCCACGGCCACGCCCTCTACTGAAAACTCTTGGCGCTTTAAAGCAAGTGAGACCAACATGTTATCTGTCATCCAACACAGAATCATCTTGATTAGGTCGAGAGAGCCAGAGATGGAGCTGTACAAGTCAATAAAAGGCACTTCCTGTTCTGAGGGGGCGGGGCTTAGATGACGTCAGACTATGACGACATAGGATCGTCAGGCATCCCACCAGGATCACTCATGTCAAGTTTGGTGCAGCTGGGCACAAGATTGAGGAATCTACAGCCAAACGTATGGCGACGGCGTTACAGGTCACTTCGCCATGCCGCCACGCCCACCTGGTCCATCAAAGCCAAACAGGGTTGGAATCCATGACACACCAACATGTTTTCTGTCTGTGGACACAGTTTCATGTTTATTAGGTCAAAGGGGTCAGATAAGGACCGTTCACAGTAAAACATGACACTTCCTGTTGTCAGGGGGCGTGGCCTAAGTGATGTCATCATTTGACCATTGGGTGTTGTAGGGGACCCGTTGATGATCAATCACTGAAAGTTTGGTGCTGCTGTGAGTTTTGTTGTAAAAGTTATAACCCTTTTATTTTTCATGGCGACAAGGTGAACTTTGACCCCAGGTAACTCCATTTAGAAGAAAAAAAAACGCAAAACTCTGATAACTTTGGATCGGCCATGCCTTATGAACGATCTGACTGAGTTTGAAGCCGATCGATCGAAGTCCCTAGGACTAGTTCGAAAAAATGCGAACCCTGTGAACGGCCAAAATCGGAACTTCAATCCAAAATGGCCGACATTCTGTGATACTTGCACTATGACATTAATTGTAAATTCTGAGTGTCTTGGGGAGCTCTACAAGTGTACCAAGTTTCAAGTCTGTACGATAAAGTAAGTGAATAGGAAAGGGTCTTTTGAAATTTGCTAGGTGGCGCCCTTGAGCCGTTTCTTGTGCGATTTTTCTGGGGACCTTAAAATACGTAAATTTTCACCGGGCTCTATGCCCCCGCCAAGTTTGGTGAGTTTTTGAATATGATAAAGCCCCCAAAAAGCCAATTTATTTTACGGAAGAATAAGAATAATAATAATAATAATAATTTACAGCACAGTTTCAATAGGCTCTCGCAGCGCTTAGCTGCTCGGGCCTAATTAAAGCTCCGCGGAGCCTCAAGCGGCCCTCGCAGCCAAGCGCCGCTCAAGCCTAGCCACCGCGGATGTTCCAGCACCGCCTCCCCTCAGCACCTCCTACCCCCAGCCACCGCCTCCCCTCAGCACCACCTCCCCCCAGCCACCGCCAACGCTCGCGCGCCGTCCTCCATGCGATCCGCTTTGATGCCTTCGGCAGCATTCCCTGGCGATGCACCCAAAATCTGGAGCAGATTGGGCCATGTGGCAAGGAGATACAGCTGTTTGATTAACATAGGGGGCGCAGTGGAGTCAAATTGCAATTAAACTGTATTGGGCTCCTTAGAGGTTCACAAGTGTCACTTATAAAAAGTCTGGTGTAAATCGGATGATGCGTTTGTGAATAAGAGACGATCATATGCATATGGCGAGGGACAGCCATTTTGCCACTCCCCCACGGGTCAGTAGGCATTGACAGAGTTCATCATCATGTCATGTTATGTCAGTCTGCACAGGGTTGGAATCCATGACACACCAACATGTTTTAGAGTGTAAAAGTAAGACATACAGTATAAAAAACAGGTGACTTCCTGTCGGAAGTGGGCGGGGCTAAGGTGATGTCATCAATCGACCACCTAACTGTGATGAGGGCTGGTCTATAATGAGACATAGAAAGTCTGATGCATCTGTGACCTGGCATTAGGAAGTAATTTCACATTCATGTTTCATGATGTATATTCAAAGTTTGGGACTTAGCCACGCCCCCACGGGTCAGTAGAGTTCATCACGGCAGAGTTCATCATCATATCATGTCATGTCAGCCTACACCGGATGAAACCCATATGACTTAGAGATTAAAAGTAAGACATACAATAGAAAAAACAGGTGACTTCCTGTCGGAAGTGGGCGGGGTTAAGGTGATGTCATCAACTGACCATCTCAATGTGATGAGGGGTGGTCTGTAGTCAGATATAGGAAGTCTGATGCAGCTGTGACCTTCTATGTGGAAGTTATTGCATCTTGATGTTTCATGGCGAATAGTCAAAGTTTGGGACTTAGCCACGCCCACATGCTTTGACATAGAAAAATTCCTACGATAACTTTTCATCTTTAATGTCTCAAGTCTCTGCTGACTGAGTTTGAAGTCTCTATCTCAAAAGCTGCAGGAGGAGATAGATCAGATGCGATGTCTATGAAAAAGAGGAAATGGCTGATTTTGATCCAAAATGGCCGACTTCCTGTTGGGTTTGCACCATGGCTCCAAGAGACTTTTTTGTAGGTCCTGACATGATACACATGTGTACCAAGTTTCATAATTCTAGGTTAAAGCATGGCTTGGGGCTGATCATTTAAAAATTTCTAGGGGGCGCTGTAGAGAAATTAGGCCACGCCCATCAACGACTGTTATGGATTCCTGTTCGGGGATGGATAAGGATGCATCCTAGTGAGTTTGGTGCAGCTGGGCTGAACGATGTGGAATCTAGAGCCAAACGTATGGCGGCGGCGTTACCTCTGCTTCGCCGCGGTCCCACGGCCACGCCCTCTACAGAAGACTTTTGGCGCTTTAAAGCAAGTGAGACTAACATGTTATCTGTCATCCAACACAGAATCATGTTGATTAGGTGCAGTGAGCCAGAAAGGCAGCTTTCCATGGAAAAAAAAGCACTTCCTGTTCTGAGGGGGCGGGGCTTAGATGACGTCAGACTATGACAACATAGGATCGTAGGGGACCCTACCAGGATCACTCATGTCAAGTTTGGTGCAGCTGGCCTCAAAATTGTGGAATCCACAGCCAAACGTAAGGACACGGCGTTTAGGGTCACTTCGCCACGCCGCCACGCCCACCTGCTGGATTCAAATGAGCTTGGCTTGGAATCCTCAACACACCAACATGTTTTCTGTCTGTGGACACAGTTTCACCTCGATTAGGTCAAAGGGGTCAGATAGCGACCGTTCAGCGTAAAAAATGACACTTCCTGTTCTCAGGGGGCGTGGCCTAAGTGACGTCATCATTTGACCGTTCGGTATTGTAGAGCATCCCATGATGATCAATCACTGAAAGTTTGGTGCTTCTATGAGTTTTTTTCAAAGAGTTATAACAGTTTGATGTTTCATGGCGAATCGGTGACCTTTGACCCCCGGAAAGACCCCTTCAGCAAGCCCGAAAACGCAAACCTACGATAACTTTGGATCGGCCATGCCTTATGAACGATCTGACCGAGTTTGAAGCCGATCGATCGAAATCCCTAGGACAAGTTCGATCAAATGCGAACCCTGTAAACGGCCAAAATCGGGTCAAAATCGGAACTTCAATCCAAAATGGCCGACAATCTGTGATACTTGCACTATGACATTAATTGTAAATTCTGAGTGTCTTGGGGAGCTCTACAAGTGTACCAAGTTTCAAGTCTCTACGATAAAGTAAGTGAATAGGAAAGGGTCTTTTGAAAGTTGCTAGGTGGCGCCCTTGAGCCGTTTCTTGTGCGATTTTTCTGGGGACCTTAAAATACGTAAATTTTACACGGGCTCTATGCCCCCGCCAAGTTTGGTGAGTTTTTGAATATGATAAAGCCCCCAAAAAGCCAATTCTTTTGGCACAAGAACTATAATAATAAACAGCACAGTTTCAATAGGCTCTCGCAGCGCTTAGCTGCTCGGGCCTAATTAAAGCTCCGCGGAGCCTCAAGCGGCCCTCGCAGCCAAGCGCCGCTCAAGCCTATAGCCACCGCGGATGTTCCAGCACCGCCTCCCGCCAGCCACCGCCGACGCTCGCGCGCCGTCCTCCACGCGATCCGCTTCGATACATTCGGCAGCATTTCCTGGCCATGCACCCAAAATCTGGAGCAGATTGGGCCATGTGGCAAGGAGATACAGCTGTTTGATTAACCTAGGGGGCGCAGTGGAGTCAAATTGCAATTAAACTCTATTGGGCTCCTTAGAGGTTAACAAGTGTCACTCATAAAAAGTCTGGTGCAAATCGGATGATGCGTCTGTGAATAAGAGACGATCGTATGCATATGGCGAGGGACAGCCATTTTGTCACGCCCCCACGGGTCAGCAGGCATTTACAGAGTTCATCATCATCTCATTTTATGTCAGTCTGCACAGGGTTGGAATCCATGACACACCAACATGTTTTAGAGTGTAAAAGTAAGACATACAGTAGAAAAAACAGGTGACTTCCTGTCGGAAGTGGGCGGGGCTAACGTGATGTCATCAATCGACCACCTAACTGTTATGAGGACTGGTCTATAATGAGACATAGAAAGTGTTATGCAGCTCTGACCTGGCATTTGGAAGTTATTTCACATTCATGTTTCATGGTGATTAGTCAAAGTTTGGGACTTAGCCACGCCCCCACGGGTCAGTAGAGTTCATCATGGGAGAGGTCATCATCATTTAATTTCATGTCAGTCAGGACAGGATGAAACCCATAAGAATTAGAGAGTAAAAGTAAGACATACAATTGAAGAAAGAGGTTACTTCCTGTCGGAAGTGGGCGGGGCTAGGGTGATGTCATCAATCGACCACCTAACTATGATGAAGGCTGGTCTATAATGAGACATAGAAAGTCTGATGCAGCTGTGACCTGGCATTTGGAAGGTATTTCACATTCATGTTTCATGCTGTATAGTCAAAGTTTGGGACTTAGCCACGCCCCCACGGGTCAGTCGAGTTCATCATGGGAGAGTTCATCATCATATCATGTCATGTCAGCCTACACCGGATGAAACCCATATGACTTAGAGAGTAAAAGTAAGACATACAATAGAAAAAACAGGTGACTTCCTGTCGGAAGTGGGCGGGGTTAAGGTGATGTCATCAACTGACCATCTCAATGTGATGAGGGGTGGTCTGTAGTCAGATATAGGAAGTCTGATGCAGCTGTGACCTTCTATGTGGAAGTTATTGCATCTTGATGTTTCATGGCGAATAGTCAAAGTTTGGGACTTAGCCACGCCCACATGCTTTGACATAGAAAAATTCCTACGATAACTTTTCATCTTTAATGTCTCAAGTCTCTGCTGACTGAGTTTGAAGTCTCTATCTCAAAAGCTGCAGGAGGAGATAGATCAGATGCGATGTCTATGAAAAAGAGGAAATGGCTGATTTTGATCCAAAATGGCCGACTTCCTGTTGGGTTTGCACCATGGCTCCAAGAGACTTTTTTGTAGGTCCTGACATGATACACATGTGTACTAAGTTTCATAATTGTAGGTTAAAGCATGGCTTGGGGCTGATCATTTAAAAATTTCTAGGGGGCGCTGTAGAGAAATTAGGCCACGCCCATCAACGACTGTTATGGATTCCTGTTCGGGGATGGATAAGGATGCATCCTAGTGAGTTTGGTGCAGCTGGGCTGAACGATGTGGAATCTAGAGCCAAACGTATGGCGGCGGCGTTACCTCTGCTTCGCCGCGGTCCCACGGCCACGCCCTCTACAGAAGACTGTTGGCGCTTTAAAGCAAGTGAGACTAACATGTTATCTGTCATCCAACACAGAATCATGTTGATTAGGTGCAGTGAGCCAGAAAGGCAGCTTTCCATGGAAAAAAAAGCACTTCCTGTTCTGAGGGGGCGGGGCTTAGATGACGTCAGACTATGACAACATAGGATCGTAGGGGACCCTACCAGGATCACTCATGTCAAGTTTGGTGCAGCTGGCCTCAAAATTGTGGAATCCACAGCCAAACGTAAGGACACGGCGTTTAGGGTCACTTCGCCACGCCGCCACGCCCACCTGCTGGATTCAAATGAGCTTGGCTTGGAATCCTCAACACACCAACATGTTTTCTGTCTGTGGACACAGTTTCACCTCGATTAGGTCAAAGGGGTCAGATAGCGACCGTTCAGCGTAAAAAATGACACTTCCTGTTCTCAGGGGGCGTGGCCTAAGTGACGTCATCATTTGACCGTTGGGTATTGTAGAGCATCCCATGATGATCAATCACTGAAAGTTTGGTGCTTCTATGAGTTTTTTTCAAAGAGTTATAACAGTTTGATGTTTCATGGCGAATCGGTGACCTTTGACCCCCGGAAAGACCCCTTCAGCAAGCCCGAAAACGCAAACCTACGATAACTTTGGATCGGCCATGCCTTTTGAACGATCTGACCGAGTTTCAAGCCGATCGATCGAAATCCCTAGGACAAGTTCGATCAAATGCGAACCCTGTAAACGCCCAAAATCGGGTCAAAATCGGAACTTTAATCCAAAATGGCCGACAATCTGTGATACTTGCACTATGACATTAATTGTAAATTCAGAGTGTTTTGGGGAGCTCTACAAGTGTACCAAGTTTCAAGTCTCTACGATAAAGTAAGTGAATAGGAAAGGGTCTTTTGAAAGTTGCTAGGTGGCGCCCTTGAGCCGTTTCTTTTGCGATTTTTGCAACCACCATAAAATACAAAATTTTTCACCGGGCTCTATGCCCCCGCCACGTTTGGTGAGTTTTTGAATATGATAAAGCCCCCAAAAAGCCCCCCAAAGAAGGTGGCAGAAAAATAATAATAATAAACAGCAAGGTTTCAATAGGCTCTCGCAGCGATAGCTGCTCGGGCCTAATTAAAGCTCCGCGGAGCCTCAAGCGGCCCTCGCAGCTAGCGCTGCTCCGGCCTATAGCCACCGCGGGGGTACCAGCACCGCCACCCGCCCGCCACCGCCGACGCTCGCGCGCCCTCATCCACGCTATCCGCTTTTACGGCTTCGGCAGAGCTCCCTGGCGATGAACCAAAAATCTGGAGCACATCGGGCCATGTAGAGAGGAGATACAGCTGTTTGATTAACCTAGGGGGCGCAGTGGAGTCAAATCACAATTAAACTCTATTGGGCTCCTTAGAGGTTCACAAGTGTCACTCATACAATGTCTGGTGCAAATCGGATGATGCGTTTGTGAATACGAGACGAACGTATGCATATTACGAGGGACAGCCATTTTGCCACGCCCCCACGGGTCAGTAGAGTTCATCATCAATGAGTTCATCATCAATAAGTTCATCATCATTTCATTTTATGTCAGTCTGCACAGGATTAAACCCATATGAATTAGACTGTAAGACATACATTTGAAAAAACATGTTACTTCCTTTCGGAAGTGGGCGGGGCAAAGGTGACGTCATCAATCGACCACCTAACTGTGATGAGGGCTTATCTATAATGAGACATAGAAAGTCTGATGCAGCTCTGACCTGGCATTTGGAAGTTATTTCACATTCATGTTTCATGGTGTATAGTCAAAGTTTGGGACTTAGCCACGCCCCCACGGGTCAGTAGAGTTCATCACGGCAGAGTTCATCATCATTTAATTTCATGGCAGTCAGCACAGGATGAAACCCATAAGAATTAGAGAGAAAAAGTAAGACATACAGTAGAAAAAACAGGTGACTTCCTGTCGGAAGTGGCGGGGCTAAGGTGACGTCATCAATCGACCACCTAACTGTGATGATTGCTGATCTATAATGAGACACAGAAAGTCTGATGCAGCTGTGACCTGGCATTTGGAAGTTATTTCACATTCATGTTTCATGGTGTATAGTCAAAGTTTGGGACTTAGCCACGCCCCCACGGGTCAGTAGAGTTCATCATGGGAGAGTTCATCATCATGTCATTTCATGTCAGCCTGCACAGGATGAAACCCATAAGAATTAGAGAGTAAAAGTAAGACATACAATTGAAGAAAGAGGTTACTTCCTGTCGGAAGTGGGCGGGGCTAGGGTGATGTCATCAATCGACCACCTAACTATGATGAAGGCTGGTCTATAATGAGACATAGAAAGTCTGATGCAGCTGTGACCTGGCATTTGGAAGTTATTTCACATTCATGTTTCATGCTGTATAGTCAAAGTTTGGGACTTAGCCACGCCCCCACGGGTCAGTCGAGTTCATCATGGGAGAGTTCATCATCATATCATGTCATGTCAGCCTACACCGGATGAAACCCATATGACTTAGAGAGTAAAAGTAAGACATACAATAGAAAAAACAGGTGACTTCCTGTCGGAAGTGGGCGGGGTTAAGGTGATGTCATCAACTGACCATCTCAATGTGATGAGGGGTGGTCTGTAGTCAGATATAGGAAGTCTGATGCAGCTGTGACCTTCTATGTGGAAGTTATTGCATCTTGATGTTTCATGGCAAATAGTCAAAGTTTGGGACTTAGCCACGCCCACATGCTTTGACATAGAAAAATTCCTACAATAACTTTTCATCTTTAATGTCTCAAGTCTCTGCTGACTGAGTTTGAAGTCTCTATCTCAAAAGCTGCAGGAGGAGATAGATCAGATGCGATGTCTATGAAAAAGAGGAAATGGCTGATTTTGATCCAAAATGGCCGACTTCCTGTTGGGTTTGCACCATGGCTCCAAGAGACTTTTTTGTAGGTCCTGACATGATACACATGTGTACCAAGTTTCATAATTCTAGGTTAAAGCATGGCTTGGGGCTGATCATTTAAAAATTTCTAGGGGGCGCTGTAGAGAAATTAGGCCACGCCCATCAACGACTGTTATGGATTCCTGTTCGGGGATGGATAAGGATGCATCCTAGTGAGTTTGGTGTAGCTGGGCTGAACGATGTGGAATCTAGAGCCAAACGTATGGCGGCGGCGTTACCTCTGCTTCGCCGCGGTCCCACGGCCACGCCCTCTACAGAAGACTCTTGGCGCTTTAAAGCAAGTGAGACTAACATGTTATCTGTCATCCAACACAGAATCATGTTGATTAGGTGCAGTGAGCCAGAAAGGCAGCTTTCCATGGAAAAAAAAGCACTTCCTGTTCTGAGGGGGCGGGGCTTAGATGACGTCAGACTATGACAACATAGGATCGTAGGGGACCCTACCAGGATCACTCATGTCAAGTTTGGTGCAGCTGGCCTCAAAATTGTGGAATCCACAGCCAAACGTAAGGACACGGCGTTTAGGGTCACTTCGCCACGCCGCCACGCCCACCTGCTGGATTCAAATGAGCTTGGCTTGGAATCCTCAACACACCAACATGTTTTCTGTCTGTGGACACAGTTTCACCTCGATTAGGTCAAAGGGGTCAGATAGCGACCGTTCAGCGTAAAAAATGACACTTCCTGTTCTCAGGGGGCGTGGCCTAAGTGACGTCATCATTTGACCGTTGGGTATTGTAGAGCATCCCATGATGATCAATCACTGAAAGTTTGGTGCTTCTATGAGTTTTTTTCAAAGAGTTATAACAGTTTGATGTTTCATGGCGAATCGGTGACCTTTGACCCCCGGAAAGACCCCTTCAGCAAGCCCGAAAACGCAAACCTACGATAACTTTCGATCGGCCATGCCTTATGAACGATCTGACCGAGTTTGAAGCCGATTGATCGAAATCCCTAGGACAAGTTCGATCAAATGCGAACCCTGTAAACGGCCAAAATCGGGTCAAAATCGGAACTTCAATCCAAAATGGCCGACAATCTGTGATACTTGCACTATGACATTAATTGTAAATTCAGAGTGTTTTGGGGAGCTCTACAAGTGTACCAAATTTCAAGTCTCTACGATAAAGTAAGTGAATAGGAAAGGGTCTTTTGAAAGTTGCTAGGTGGCGCCCTTGAGCCGTTTCTTTTGCGATTTTAGGAAGGACCATAAAATACAAAATTTTTCACCGGGCTCTATGCCCCCGCCAAGTTTGGTGAGTTTTTGAATATGAGAAAGCCCCCAAAAAGCCAATTCTTTTGGCACAAGAACTATAATTAAAGCTCCGCGGAGCCTCAAGCGGCCCTCGCAGCCATCGCCGCTCGAGCCTATAGCCACCGCGGATGTTCCAGCACCGCCTCCCACCAGCCACCGCCGACCTTCGCGCTCCGTCCTCCACGCGATCCGCTTCGATGCCTTCGGCAGCGTTCCCTGGCGATGCACCAAAAATCTGGAGCAGATTGGGCCATGTGGCAAGGAGATACAGCTGTTTGATTAACCTAGGGGGCGTGGTGGAGTCAAATTGCAACTAAACTCTATTGGGCTCCTTAGAGGTTCACAAGTGTCACTCATAAAAGTCTGGTGCAAATTGGATGATGCGTTTGTGAATAAGAGACGATCGTATGCATATGGCGAGGGACAGCCATTTTGCCACGCTCCCACGGGTCAGTAGAGTTCATCATGACAGAGGTCATTATCTTCTCATTTTATGTCAGTCTGCACAGGATGAAACCCATAAGAATTATAGAGAAAAAGTAAGACATACAGTAGAAAAAACAGGTCACTTCCTGTCGGAAGTGGGCGGGGCAAGGGTGATGTCATCAATCGACCACCTAACTATGATGAAGGCTGGTCTATAATGAGACACAGAAAGTCTGATGCAGCTCTGACCTGGCATTTGGAAGTTATTTCACATTCATGTTTCATGCTGTATAGTCAAAGTTTGGGACTTAGCCACGCCCCCACGGGTCAGTAGAGTTCATCATGGGAGAGTTCATCATCATGTCATGTCATGTCAGCCTGCACAGGATGAAACCCATAAGAATTAGAGAGTAAAAGTAAGACATACAATTGAAGAAAGAGGTGACTTCCTGTCGGAAGTGGGCGGGGCTAATGTTATGTCATCAATCGACAACCTAACTGTGATGAGGACTGGTCTATAATGAGACATCGAAAGGCTGATGCAGCTCTGACCTGGCATTTGGAAGTTATTTCACATTCATGTTTCATGGTGTATAGTCAAAGTTTGGGACTTAGCCACGCCCCCACGGGTCAGTAGAGTTCATCATGGGAGAGTTCATCATCATGTCATTTCATGTCAGCCTGCACAGGATGAAACCCATAAGAATTAGAGAGTAAAAGTAAGACATACAATTGAAGAAAGAGGTTACTTCCTGTCGGAAGTGGGCGGGGCTAGGGTGATGTCATCAATCGACCACCTAACTATGATGAAGGCTGGTCTATAATGAGACATAGAAAGTCTGATGCAGCTCTGACCTGGCATTTGGAAGTTATTTCACATTCATGTTTCATGGTGTATAGTCAAAGTTTGGGACTTAGCCACGCCCCCACGGGTCAGTAGAGTTCATCATGGGAGAGTTCATCATCATGTCATTTCATGTCAGCCTGCACAGGATGAAACCCATAAGAATTAGAGAGTAAAAGTAAGACATACAATAGAAAAAACAGGTCACTTCCTGTCGGAAGTGGGCGGGGTTAAGGTGATGTCATCAACTGACCATCTCAATGTGATGAGGGGTGGTCTGTAGTCAGATATAGGAAGTCTGATGCAGCTGTGACCTTCTATGTGGAAGTTATTGCATCTTGATGTTTCATGGCGAATAGTCAAAGTTTGGGACTTAGCCACGCCCACATGCTTTGACATAGAAAAATTCCTACGATAACTTTTCATCTTTAATGTCTCAAGTCTCTGCTGACTGAGTTTGAAGTCTCTATCTCAAAAGCTGCAGGAGGAGATAGATCAGATGCGATGTCTATGAATAAGAGGAAATGGCTGATTTTGATCCAAAATGGCCGACTTCCTGTTGGGTTTGCACCATGGCTCCAAGAGACTTTTTTGTAGGTCCTGACATGATACACATGTGTACCAAGTTTCATAATTCTAGGTTAAAGCATGGCTTGGGGCTGATCATTTAAAAATTTCTAGGGGGCGCTGTAGAGAAATTAGGCCACGCCCATCAACGACTGTTATGGATTCCTGTTCGGGGATGGATAAGGATGCATCCTAGTGAGTTTGGTGCAGCTGGGCTGAACGATGTGGAATCTAGAGCCAAACGTATGGCGGCGGCGTTACCTCTGCTTCGCCGCGGTCCCACGGCCACGCCCTCTACAGAAGACTCTTGGCGCTTTAAAGCAAGTGAGACTAACATGTTATCTGTCATCCAACACAGAATCATGTTGATTAGGTGCAGTGAGCCAGAAAGGCAGCTTTCCATGGAAAAAAAAGCACTTCCTGTTCTGAGGGGGCGGGGCTTAGATGACGTCAGACTATGACAACATAGGATCGTAGGGGACCCTACCAGGATCACTCATGTCAAGTTTGGTGCAGCTGGCCTCAAAATTGTGGAATCCACAGCCAAACGTAAGGACACGGCGTTTAGGGTCACTTCGCCACGCCGCCACGCCCACCTGCTGGATTCAAATGAGCTTGGCTTGGAATCCTCAACACACCAACATGTTTTCTGTCTGTGGACACAGTTTCACCTCGATTAGGTCAAAGGGGTCAGATAGCGACCGTTCAGCGTAAAAAATGACACTTCCTGTTCTCAGGGGGCGTGGCCTAAGTGACGTCATCATTTGACCGTTGGGTATTGTAGAGCATCCCATGATGATCAATCACTGAAAGTTTGGTGCTTCTATGAGTTTTTTTCAAAGAGTTATAACAGTTTGATGTTTCATGGCGAATCGGTGACCTTTGACCCCCGGAAAGACCCCTTCAGCAAGCCCGAAAACGCAAACCTACGATAACTTTGGATCGGCCATGCCTTATGAACGATCTGACCGAGTTTGAAGCCGATCGATCGAAATCCCTAGGACAAGTTCGATCAAATGCGAACCTTGCGAACGCCCAAAATCGGGTTAAAATCGGAACTTTAATCCAAAATGGCCGACAATCTGTGATACTTGCACTATGACATTAATTGTAAATTCTGAGTGTTTTGGGGAGCTATACAAGTGTACCAAGTTTCAAGTCTCTACGATAAAGTAAGTGAATAGGAAAGGGTCCTTTGAAAGTTGCTAGGTGGCGCCCTTGAGCCGTTTCTTGTGCGATTTTTCTGGGGACCTTAAAATACGAAATTTTTCACCGGGCTCTATGCCCCCGCCACGTTTGGTGAGTTTTTGAATATGATAAAGCCCCCAAAAAGCCACTTTATTTGGCACGGGAAAAATAATAATAATAATTAAAGCTCCGCGGAGCCTCAAGCGGCCCTCGCAGCCAAGCGCCGCTCAAGCCTATAGCCACCGCGGATGTTCCAGCACCGCCTCCCGCCGGCCACCGCCGACGCTCGCGCGCCGTCCTCCATGCGATCCGCTTCGATGTCTTCGGCAGCGTTCACTGGCCATGCACCCAAAATCTGGAGCAGATTGGGCCATGTGGCAAGGAGATACAGCTGTTTGATTAACCTAGGGGGCGCAGTGGAGTCAAATTGCAATTAAACTGTATTGGGCTCCTCAGAGGTTCACAAGTTTCACTCATAAAAAGTCTGGTGCAAATAGGATGATGCGTTTGTGAATAAGAGACGATCATATGCATATGGCGAGGGACAGCCATTTTGCCACTCCCCCACGGGTCAGTAGGCATTGACAGAGTTCATCATCATGTCATGTTATGTCAGTCTGCACAGGGTTGGAATCCATGAAACACCAACATGTTTTAGAGTGTAAAAGTAAGACATACAGTATAAAAAACAGGTGACTTCCTGTCGGAAGTGGGCGGGGCTAAGGTGATGTCATCAATCGACCACCTAACTGTGATGAGGGCTGGTCTATAATGAGACATAGAAAGTCTGATGCATCTGTGACCTGGCATTAGGAAGTAATTTCACATTCATGTTTCATGATGTATATTCAAAGTTTGGGACTTAGCCACGCCCCCACGGGTCAGTAGAGTTCATCACGGCAGAGTTCATCATCATTTCATTTCATGTCAGTCTGCACAGGATGAAACCCATAAGAATTAGAGAGAAAAAGTAAGACATACAGTAGAAAAAACAGGTCACTTCCTGTCGGAAGTGGGCGGGGCAAGGGTGATGTCATCAATCGACCACATAACTGTGATGAGGGCTTATCTATAATGAGACATAGAAAGTCTGATGCAGCTCTGACCTGGCATTTGGAAGTTATTTCACATTCATGTTTCATGGTGTATAGTCAAAGTTTGGGACTTAGCCACGCCCCCACGGGTCAGTAGAGTTCATCATGGGAGAGTTCATCATCATGTCATTTCATGTCAGCCTGCACAGGATGAAACCCATAAGAATTAGAGAGAAAAAGTAAGACATACAGTAGAAAAAACAGGTCACTTCCTGTCGGAAGTGGGCGGGGCTAGGGTGATGTCATCAATCGACCACCTAACTATGATGAAGGCTGGTCTATAATGAGACATAGAAAGTGTGATGCAGCTGTGACCTGGCATTTGGAAGTTATTTCACATTCATGTTTAATGCTGTATAGTCAAAGTTTGGGACTTAGCCACGCCCCCACGGGTCAGTCGAGTTCATCATGGGAGAGTTCATCATCATATCATGTCATGTCAGCCTACACCGGATGAAACCCATATGACTTAGAGAGTAAAAGTAAGACATACAATAGAAAAAACAGGTGACTTCCTGTCGGAAGTGGGCGGGGTTAAGGTGATGTCATCAACTGACCATCTCAATGTGATGAGGGGTGGTCTGTAGTCAGATATAGGAAGTCTGATGCAGCTGTGACCTTCTATGTGGAAGTTATTGCATCTTGATGTTTCATGGCGAATACTCAAAGTTTGGGACTTAGCCACGCCCACATGCTTTGACATAGAAAAATTCGTACGATAACTTTTCATCTTTAATGTCTCAAGTCTCTGCTGACTGAGTTTGAAGTCTCTATCTCAAAAGCTGCAGGAGGAGATAGATCAGATGCGATGTCTATGAAAAAGAGGAAATGGCTGATTTTGATCCAAAATGGCCGACTTCCTGTTGGGTTTGCACCATGGCTCCAAGAGACTTTTTTGTAGGTCCTGACATGATACACATGTGTACGAAGTTTCATAATTCTAGGTTAAAGCATGGCTTGGGGCTGATCATTTAAAAAATTCTAGGGGGCGCTGTAGAGAAATTAGGCCACGCCCATCAACGACTGTTATGGATTCCTGTTCGGGGATGGATAAGGATGCATCCTAGTGAGTTTGGTGCAGCTGGGCTGAACGATGTGGAATCTAGAGCCAAACGTATGGCGGCGGCGTTACCTCTGCTTCGCCGCGGTCCCACGGCCACGCCCTCTACAGAAGACTCTTGGCGCTTTAAAGCAAGTGAGACTAACATGTTATCTGTCATCCAACACAGAATCATGTTGATTAGGTGCAGTGAGCCAGAAAGGCAGCTTTCCATGGAAAAAAAAGCACTTCCTGTTCTGAGGGGGCGGGGCTTAGATGACGTCAGACTATGACAACATAGGATCGTAGGGGACCCTACCAGGATCACTCATGTCAAGTTTGGTGCAGCTGGCCTCAAAATTGTGGAATCCACAGCCAAACGTAAGGACACGGCGTTTAGGGTCACTTCGCCACGCCGCCACGCCCACCTGCTGGATTCAAATGAGCTTGGCTTGGAATCCTCAACACACCAACATGTTTTCTGTCTGTGGACACAGTTTCACCTCGATTAGGTCAAAGGGGTCAGATAGCGACCGTTCAGCGTAAAAAATGACACTTCCTGTTCTCAGGGGGCGTGGCCTAAGTGACGTCATCATTTGACCGTTGGGTATTGTAGAGCATCCCATGATGATCAATCACTGAAAGTTTGGTGCTTCTATGAGTTTTTTTCAAAGAGTTATAACAGTTTGATGTTTCATGGCGAATCGGTGACCTTTGACCCCCGGAAAGACCCCTTCAGCAAGCCCGAAAACGCAAACCTACGATAACTTTGGATCGGCCATGCCTTATGAACGATCTGACCGAGTTTGAAGCCGATCGATCGAAATCCCTAGGACAAGTTCGATCAAATGCGAACCCTGTAAACGGCCAAAATCGGGTCAAAATCGGAACTTCAATCCAAAATGGCCGACATTCTGTGATACTTGCACTATGACATTAATTGTAAATCCTGAGTGTCTTGGGGAGCTCTACAAGTGTACCAAGTTTCAAGTCTCTGTGATGAAGCAAGTGAATAGGAAAGGGTCTTTTGAAAGTTGCTAGGTGGCGCCCTTGAGCCGTTTCTTGTGCGATTTTTCTGAGGACCTTAAAATACGTAAATTTTACACGGGCTCTATGCCCCCGCCAAGTTTGGTGAGTTTTTGAATATGATAAAGCCCCCAAAAAGCCAATTCATTTGGCACAAGAACTATAATTAAAGCTCCGCGGAGCCTCAAGCGGCCCTCGCAGCCAAGCGCCGCTCAAGCCTATAGCCACCGCGGATGTTCCAGCACCGCCTCCCGCCGGCCACCGCCGACGTTCGCGCTCCGTCCTCCACGCGATCCGCTTTGATGCCTTCGGCAGCGTTCCCTGGCGATGCACACAAAATCTGGAGCAGATCGGGCAATGTGGCAAGGAGATACAGCTGTTTGATTAACCTAGGGGGCGCAGTGGAGTCAAATTGCAATTAAACTCTATTGGGCTCTTTAGAGGTTCACAAGTGTCACTCATAAAAAGTCTGGAGCAAATGGGATGATGCGTGTGTTAATAAGAGACGATCGCTTGCATATGGCGAGGGTCAGCCATTTTGTCACGCCCCCATGGGTCAGTAGGCATTGACAGAGTTCATCTTCATGGCATTTTATGTCAGTCTGCAAAGCATGAAACCCATATGACTTAGAGAGTAAAAGTCAGACATACAGTAGAAAAAACAGGTGACTTCCTGTCGGAAGTGGGCGGGGCAAGGGTGATGTCATCAATCGACCACATAACTGTGATGAGGGCTTATCTATAATGAGACATAGAAAGTCTGATGCAGCTCTGACCTGGCATTTGGAAGTTATTTCACATTCATGTTTCATGGTGTATAGTCAAAGTTTGGGACTTAGCCACGCCCCCACGGGTCAGTAGAGTTCATCATGGGAGAGTTCATCATCATGTCATTTCATGTCAGCCTGCACAGGATGAAACCCATAAGAATTAGAGAGTAAAAGTAAGACATACAATAGAAAAAACAGGTGACTTCCTCTCGGAAGTGGGCGGGGTTAAGGTGATGTCATCAACTGACCATCTCAATGTGATGAGGGGTGGTCTGTAGTCAGATATAGGAAGTCTGATGCAGCTGTGACCTTCTATGTGGAAGTTATTGCATCTTGATGTTTCATGGCGAATAGTCAACGTTTGGGACTTAGCCACGCCCACATGCTTTGACATAGAAAAATTCCTACGATAACTTTTCATCTTTAATGTCTCAAGTCTCTGCTGACTGAGTTTGAAGTCTCTATCTCAAAAGCTGCAGGAGGAGATAGATCAGATGCGATGTCTATGAAAAAGAGGAAATGGCTGATTTTGATCCAAAATGGCCGACTTCCTGTTGGGTTTGCACCATGGCTCCAAGAGACTTTTTTGTAGGTCCTGATATTATACACATGTGTACCAAGTTTCATAATTCTAGGTTAAAGAATGGCTTGGGGCTGCTTATTTAAAGAATTCTAGGTGGCGCTGTAGAGAAATTAGGCCACGCCCATCAACGACTGTTATGGATTCCTGTTCGGGGATGGATAAGGATGCATCCTAGTGAGTTTGGTGCAGCTGGGCTGAACCATGTGGAATCTAGAGCCAAACGTATGGCGGCGGCGTTACCTCTGCTTCGCCGCGGTCCCACGGCCACGCCCTCTACAGAAGACTCTTGGCGCTTTAAAGCAAGTGACACTAACATGTTATCTGTCATCCAACACAGAATCATGTTGATTAGGTGGAGTGAGCCAGAAAGGCAGCTTTCCATGGAAAAAAAAGCACTTCCTGTTCTGAGGGGGCGGGGCTTAGATGACGTCAGACTATGACAACATAGGATCGTAGGGGACCCTACCAGGATCACTCATGTCAAGTTTGGTGCAGCTGGCCTCAAAATTGTGGAATCCACAGCCAAACGTAAGGACACGGCGTTTAGGGTCACTTCGCCACGCCGCCACGCCCACCTGCTGGATTCAAATGAGCTTGGCTTGGAATCCTCAACACACCAACATGTTTTCTGTCTGTGGACACAGTTTCACCTCGATTAGGTCAAAGGGGTCAGATAGCGACCGTTCAGCGTAAAAAATGACACTTCCTGTTCTCAGGGGGCGTGGCCTAAGTGACGTCATCATTTGACCGTTCGGTATTGTAGAGCATCCCATGATGATCAATCACTGAAAGTTTGGTGCTTCTATGAGTTTTTTTCAAAGAGTTATAACAGTTTGATGTTTCATGGCGAATCGGTGACCTTTGACCCCCGGAAAGACCCCTCCAGCAAGCCCGAAAACGCAAACCTACGATAACTTTGGATCGGCCATGCCTTTTGAACGATCTGACCGAGTTTCAAGCCGATCGATCGAAATCCCTAGGACAAGTTCGATCAAATGCGAACCCTGTAAACGGACAAAATCCGGTCAAAATCGGAACTTCAATCCAAAATGGCCGACAATCTGTGATACTTGCACTATGACATTAATTGTAAATTCAGAGTGTCTTGGGGAGCTCTACAAGTGTACCAAATTTCAAGTCTCTACGATAAAGTAAGTGAATAGGAAAGGGTCTTTTGAAAGTTGCTAGGTGGCGCCCTTGAGCCGTTTCTTGTGCGATTTTTCTGGGGACCTTAAAATACGAAATTTTTCACCGGGCTCTATGCCCCCGCCACGTTTGGTGAGTTTTTGAATATGATAAAGCCCCCAAAAAGCCCCCTAAAAAGGGTGGCAGAATCGTAATAATAATTAAAGCTCCGCGGAGCCTCAAGCGGCCCTCGCAGCCAAGCGCCGCTCAAGCCTATAGCCACCGCGTATGTTCCAGCACCACCTCCCCCCAGCCACCGCCTCCCCTCAGCACCACCTCCCCCCAGCCACTGCCTCCCCTCAGCACCATGTCACCCCAGCCACCGCCTACCCCCAGCCACCGCCTTGCTCTCAAGGAGCTGCCAAACCCGCCCTGAAGATAGTCACCTGTCATGTTCGACATTGCTCCCAGACAATGCACAAAAATCTGGTGTAGATCAGCTGATATCGCAAGGAGACACAGGTGTTTGATTAACCTGGGTGCGCAGTGGAGTCAAATTGCAATTAAACTCTATTGGGCTCCTTAGAGGTTCACAAGTGTCACTCATAAAAAGTCTGGAGCAAATGGGATGATGCGTGTGTGAATAAGAGATGATCGTTTGCATATGGCGAGGGACTGCCATCTGGCCACGCCTCCACGGGTCAGTAGGCATTTACAGAGTTCATCTTCATGTCATTTTATGTCAGTCTGCAAAGCATGAAACCCATATGACTTAGAGAGTAAAAGTCAGACATACAGTAGAAAAAACAGGTGACTTCCTGTCGGAAGTGGGCGTGGCTAAGGTGATGTCATCAATCGACCACCTAACTGTGATGAGGTCTGGTCTATAATGAGACATAGAAAGTCTGATGCAGCTCTGACCTGGCATTTGGAAGTTATTTCACATTCATGTTTCATGGTGTATAGTCAAAGTTTGGGACTTAGCCACGCCCCCACGGGTCAGTAGAGTTCATCATGGGAGAGTTCATCATCATGTCATTTCATGTCAGCCTGCACAGGATGAAACCCATAAGAATTAGAGAGTAAAAGTAAGACATACAATTGAAGAAAGAGGTTACTTCCTGTCGGAAGTGGGCGGGGCTAGGGTGATGTCATCAATCGACCACCTAACTATGATGAAGGCTGGTCTATAATGAGACATAGAAAGTCTGATGCAGCTGTGACCTGGCATTTGGAAGTTATTTCACATTCATGTTTCATGCTGTATAGTCAAAGTTTGGGACTTAGCCACGCCCCCACGGGTCAGTCGAGTTCATCATGGGAGAGTTCATCATCATATCATGTCATGTCAGCCTACACCGGATGAAACCCATATGACTTAGAGAGTAAAAGTAAGACATACAATAGAAAAAACAGGTGACTTCCTGTCGGAAGTGGGCGGGGTTAAGGTGATGTCATCAACTGACCATCTCAATGTGATGAGGGGTGGTCTGTAGTCAGATATAGGAAGTCTGATGCAGCTGTGACCTTCTATGTGGAAGTTATTGCATCTTGATGTTTCATGGCGAATAGTCAAAGTTTGGGACTTAGCCACGCCCACATGCTTTGACATAGAAAAATTCCTACGATAACTTTTCATCTTTAATGTCTCAAGTCTCTGCTGACTGAGTTTGAAGTCTCTATCTCAAAAGCTGCAGGAGGAGATAGATCAGATGCGATGTCTATGAAAAAGAGGAAATGGCTGATTTTGATCCAAAATGGCCGACTTCCTGTTGGGTTTGCACCATGGCTCCAAGAGACTTTTTTGTAGGTCCTGACATGATACACATGTGTACCAAGTTTCATAATTCTAGGTTAAAGCATGGCTTGGGGCTGATCATTTAAAAATTTCTAGGGGGCGCTGTAGAGAAATTAGGCCACGCCCATCAACGACTGTTATGGATTCCTGTTCGTGGATGAATAAGGATGCATCCTAGTGAGTTTGGTGCAGCTGGTCTGAATGATGTGGAATCTAGAGCCAAACGTATGGCGGCGGCGTTCCCTCTGCTTCGCCGCGCTGCCACGGCCACGCCCTCTACTGAAAACTCTTGGCGCTTTAAAGCAAGTGAGACCAACATGTTATCTGTCATCCAACACAGAATCATCTTGATTAGGTCGAGAGAGCCAGAGATGGAGCTGTACAAGTCAATAAAAGGCACTTCCTGTTCTGAGGGGGCGGGGCTTAGATGACGTCAGACTATGACGACATAGGATCGTCAGGCATCCCACCAGGATCACTCATGTCAAGTTTGGTGCAGCTGGGCACAAGATTGAGGAATCTACAGCCAAACGTATGGCGACGGCGTTACAGGTCACTTCGCCATGCCGCCACGCCCACCTGGTCCATCAAAGCCAAACAGGGTTGGAATCCATGACACACCAACATGTTTTCTGTCTGTGGACACAGTTTCATGTTTATTAGGTCAAAGGGGTCAGATAAGGACCGTTCACAGTAAAACATGACACTTCCTGTTGTCAGGGGGCGTGGCCTAAGTGATGTCATCATTTGACCATTGGGTGTTGTAGGGGACCCGTTGATGATCAATCACTGAAAGTTTGGTGCTGCTGTGAGTTTTGTTGTAAAAGTTATAACCCTTTTATTTTTCATGGCGACAAGGTGAACTTTGACCCCAGGTAACTCCATTTAGAAGAAAAAAAAACGCAAAACTCTGATAACTTTGGATCGGCCATGCCTTATGAACGATCTGACTGAGTTTGAAGCCGATCGATCGAAGTCCCTAGGACTAGTTCGAAAAAATGCGAACCCTGTGAACGGCCAAAATCGGAACTTCAATCCAAAATGGCCGACATTCTGTGATACTTGCACTATGACATTAATTGTAAATTCTGAGTGTCTTGGGGAGCTGTACAAGTGTACCAAGTTTCAAGTCTGTACGATAAAGTAAGTGAATAGGAAAGGGTCTTTTGAAATTTGCTAGGTGGCGCCCTTGAGCCGTTTCTTGTGCGATTTTTCTGGGGACCTTAAAATACGTAAATTTTCACCGGGCTCTATGCCCCCGCCAAGTTTGGTGAGTTTTTGAATATGATAAAGCCCCCAAAAAGCCAATTTATTTTACGGAAGAATAAGAATAATAATAATAATTTACAGCACAGTTTCAATAGGCTCTCGCAGCGCTTAGCTGCTCGGGCCTAATTAAAGCTCCGCGGAGCCTCAAGCGGCCCTCGCAGCCAAGCGCCGCTCAAGCCTAGCCACCGCGGATGTTCCAGCACCGCCTCCCCCCAGCCACCGCCTCCCCTCAGCACCACCTCCCCCCAGCCACTGCCTCCCCTCAGCACCATGTCACCCCAGCCACCGCCTACCCCCAGCCACTTCCTTGCTCTCACGGAGCTGCCAAACCCGCCCTGAAGATAGTCACCCTGTCATGTTCGACATTGCTCCCAGACAATGCACAAAAATCTGGTGTAGATCAGCTAATATCGCAAGGAGACACAGGTGTTTGATTAACCTTGGTGCGCAGTGGAGTCAAATCGCAATTAAACTCTATTGGGCTCCTTAGAGGTTCACAAGTGTCACTCATACAATGTCTGGTGCAAATCGGATGATGCGTTTGTGAATACGAGACGAACGTATGCATATTACGAGGGACAGCCATTTTGCCACGCCCCCACGGGTCAGTAGAGTACATCATCAATGAGTTCATCATCAATAAGTTCATCATCATTTCATTTTATGTCAGTCAGGACAGGATGAAACCCATAAGAATTAGAGAGAAAAAGTAAGACATACAGTAGAAAAAACAGGTGACTTCCTGTCGGAAGTGGGCGGGGCTAATGTTATGTCATCAGTCGACCACCTAACTGTCATGATGGCTGGTCTATAATGACACATAGAAAGTCTGATGCAGCTGTGACCTGGCATTAGGAAGTAATTTCACATTCATGTTTCATGATGTATATTCAAAGTTTGGGACTTAGCCACGCCCCCACGGGTCAGTAGAGTTCATCACGGCAGAGTTCATCATCATTTCATTTCATGTCAGCCTGCACAGGATGAAACCCATAAGAATTAGAGAGTAAAAGTAAGACATACAATTGAAGAAAGAGGTTAGTTCCTGTCGGAAGTGGGCGGGGCTAGGGTGATGTCATCAATCGACCACCTAACTATGATGAAGGCTGGTCTATAATGAGACATAGGAAGTCTGATGCAGCTGTGACCTTCTATGTGGAAGTTATTGCATCTTGATGTTTCATGGCGAATAGTCAAAGTTTGGGACTTAGCCACGCCCACATGCTTTGACATAGAAAAATTCCTACGATAACTTTTCATCTTTAATGTCTCAAGTCTCTGCTGACTGAGTTTGAAGTCTCTATCTCAAAAGCTGCAGGAGGAGATAGATCAGATGCGATGTCTATGAAAAAGAGGAAATGGCTGATTTTGATCCAAAATGGCCGACTTCCTGTTGGGTTTGCACCATGGCTCCAAGAGACTTTTTTGTAGGTCCTGACATGATACACATGTGTACCAAGTTTCATAATTCTAGGTTAAAGCATGGCTTGGGGCTGATCATTTAAAAATTTCTAGGGGGCGCTGTAGAGAAATTAGGCCACGCCCATCAACGACTGTTATGGATTCCTGTTCGGGGATGGATAAGGATGCATCCTAGTGAGTTTGGTGCAGCTGGGCTGAACGATGTGGAATCTAGAGCCAAACGTATGGCGGCGGCGTTACCTCTGCTTCGCCGCGGTCCCACGGCCACGCCCTCTACAGAAGACTCTTGGCGCTTTAAAGCAAGTGAGACTAACATGTTATCTGTCATCCAACACAGAATCATGTTGATTAGGTGCAGTGAGCCAGAAAGGCAGCTTTCCATGGAAAAAAAAGCACTTCCTGTTCTGAGGGGGCGGGGCTTAGATGACGTCAGACTATGACAACATAGGATCGTAGGGGACCCTACCAGGATCACTCATGTCAAGTTTGGTGCAGCTGGCCTCAAAATTGTGGAATCCACAGCCAAACGTAAGGACACGGCGTTTAGGGTCACTTCGCCACGCCGCCACGCCCACCTGCTGGATTCAAATGAGCTTGGCTTGGAATCCTCAACACACCAACATGTTTTCTGTCTGTGGACACAGTTTCACCTCGATTAGGTCAAAGGGGTCAGATAGCGACCGTTCAGCGTAAAAAATGACACTTCCTGTTCTCAGGGGGCGTGGCCTAAGTGACGTCATCATTTGACCGTTGGGTATTGTAGAGCATCCCATGATGATCAATCACTGAAAGTTTGGTGCTTCTATGAGTTTTTTTCAAAGAGTTATAACAGTTTGATGTTTCATGGCGAATCGGTGACCTTTGACCCCCGGAAAGACCCCTTCAGCAAGCCCGAAAACGCAAACCTACGATAACTTTGGATCGGCCATGCCTTTTGAACGATCTGACCGAGTTTGAAGCCGATCGATCGAAATCCCTAGGACAAGTTCGATCAAATGCGAACCCTGCAAACGCCCAAAATCGGGTCAAAATCGGAACTTCAATCCAAAATGGCCGACAATCTGTGATACTTGCACTATGACATTAATTGTAAATTCTGAGTGTTTTGGGGAGCTCTACAAGTGTACCAAGTTTCAAGTCTCTACGATAAAGTAAGTGAATAGGAAAGGGTCTTTTGAAAGTTGCTAGGTGGCGCCCTTGAGCCGTTTCTGTTGCGATTTTTCCCGGGACCTTAAAATACGTAAATTTTACACGGGCTCTATGCCCCCGCCAAGTTTGGTGAGTTTTTGAATATGATAAAGCCCCCAAAAAGCCAATTCATTTGGCACAAGAACTATAATAATAATAATTAAAGCTCCGCGGAGCCTCAAGCGGCCCTCGCAGCCAAGCGCCGCTCAAGCCTATAGCCACCGCGGATGTTCCAGCACCGCCTCCCGCCGGCCACCGCCGACGCTCGCACGCCGTCCTCCATGCGATCCGCTTCGATGTCTTCGGCAGCGTTCACTGGCCATGCACCCAAAATCTGGAGCAGATTGGGCCATGTGGCAAGGAGATACAGCTGTTTGATTAACCTAGGGGGCGCAGTGGAGTCAAATTGCAATTAAACTGTATTGGGCTCCTCAGAGGTTCACAAGTTTCACTCATAAAAAGTCTGGTGCAAATAGGATGATTCGTTTGTGAATAAGAGACGATCGTATGCATATGGCGAGGGACAGCCATTTTGCCACTCCCCCACGGGTCTGTAGGCATTGACAGAGTTCATCATCATCTAATGTTATGTCAGTGTGCACAGGGTTGGAATCCATGACACACCAACATGTTTTAGAGTGTAAAAGTAAGACATACAGTATAAAAAACAGGTGACTTCCTGTCGGAAGTGGGCGGGGCTAAGGTGATGTCATCAATCGACCACCTAACTGTGATGAGGGGTGGTCTGTAGTCAGATATAGGAAGTCTGATGCAGCTGTGACCTTCTATGTGGAAGTTATTGCATCTTGATGTTTCATGGCGAATAGTCAAAGTTTGGGACTTAGCCACGCCCACATGCTTTGACATAGAAAAATTCCTACGATAACTTTTCATCTTTAATGTCTCAAGTCTCTGCTGACTGAGTTTGAAGTCTCTATCTCAAAAGCTGCAGGAGGAGATAGATCAGATGCGATGTCTATGAAAAAGAGGAAATGGCTGATTTTGATCCAAAATGGCCGACTTCCTGTTGGGTTTGCACCATGGCTCCAAGAGACTTTTTTGTAGGTCCTGACATGATACACATGTGTACTAAGTTTCATAATTGTAGGTTAAAGCATGGCTTGGGGCTGATCATTTAAAAATTTCTAGGGGGCGCTGTAGAGAAATTAGGCCACGCCCATCAACGACTGTTATGGATTCCTGTTCGGGGATGGATAAGGATGCATCCTAGTGAGTTTGGTGCAGCTGGGCTGAACGATGTGGAATCTAGAGCCAAACGTATGGCGGCGGCGTTACCTCTGCTTCGCCGCGGTCCCACGGCCACGCCCTCTACAGAAGACTGTTGGCGCTTTAAAGCAAGTGAGACTAACATGTTATCTGTCATCCAACACAGAATCATGTTGATTAGGTGCAGTGAGCCAGAAAGGCAGCTTTCCATGGAAAAAAAAGCACTTCCTGTTCTGAGGGGGCGGGGCTTAGATGACGTCAGACTATGACAACATAGGATCGTAGGGGACCCTACCAGGATCACTCATGTCAAGTTTGGTGCAGCTGGCCTCAAAATTGTGGAATCCACAGCCAAACGTAAGGACACGGCGTTTAGGGTCACTTCGCCACGCCGCCACGCCCACCTGCTGGATTCAAATGAGCTTGGCTTGGAATCCTCAACACACCAACATGTTTTCTGTCTGTGGACACAGTTTCACCTCGATTAGGTCAAAGGGGTCAGATAGCGACCGTTCAGCGTAAAAAATGACACTTCCTGTTCTCAGGGGGCGTGGCCTAAGTGACGTCATCATTTGACCGTTGGGTATTGTAGAGCATCCCATGATGATCAATCACTGAAAGTTTGGTGCTTCTATGAGTTTTTTTCAAAGAGTTATAACAGTTTGATGTTTCATGGCGAATCGGTGACCTTTGACCCCCGGAAAGACCCCTTCAGCAAGCCCGAAAACGCAAACCTACGATAACTTTGGATCGGCCATGCCTTTTGAACGATCTGACCGAGTTTCAAGCCGATCGATCGAAATCCCTAGGACAAGTTCGATCAAATGCGAACCCTGTAAACGCCCAAAATCGGGTCAAAATCGGAACTTTAATCCAAAATGGCCGACAATCTGTGATACTTGCACTATGACATTAATTGTAAATTCAGAGTGTTTTGGGGAGCTCTACAAGTGTACCAAGTTTCAAGTCTCTACGATAAAGTAAGTGAATAGGAAAGGGTCTTTTGAAAGTTGCTAGGTGGCGCCCTTGAGCCGTTTCTTTTGCGATTTTTGCAACCACCATAAAATACAAAATTTTTCACCGGGCTCTATGCCCCCGCCACGTTTGGTGAGTTTTTGAATATGATAAAGCCCCCAAAAAGCCCCCCAAAGAAGGTGGCAGAAAAATAATAATAATAAACAGCAAGGTTTCAATAGGCTCTCGCAGCGATAGCTGCTCGGGCCTAATAAGAAACAGCAAGGTTTCAATAGGCTCTCGCAGCGCTTAGCTGCTCGGGCCTAATAAACAGCAAGGTTTCAATAGGCTCTCGCAGCGATAGCTGCTCGGGCCTAATAAGAATAATAAACAGCGCGATTACAATAGGCCTTCGCAGCGCTTAGCTGCTCGGGCCTAATAAGAAACAGTACGAACAGTACGAAAACAATAGGCTCTCGCAGCGCTTAGCTGCTCGGGCCTAATAAGAAACAGTACAGGAACAATAGGCTCTCGCAGCGCTTAGCTGCTCGGGCCTAATAAGAAACAGCAAGGTTTCAATAGGCTCTCGCAGCGCTTAGCTGCTCGGGCCTAACAAGCGCCGCTCAAGCCTATAGCCACCGTGGATGTTCCAGCACCGCCTCCCGCCGGCCACCGCCGACGCTCGCGCGCCGTCCTCCATGCGATCCGCTTCGATGTCTTCGGCAGCGTTCACTGGCCATGCACCCAAAATCTGGAGCAGATTGGGCCATGTGGCAAGGAGATACAGCTCTTTGATTAACCTAGGGGGCGCAGTGGAGTCAAATTGCAATTAAACTGTATTGGCCTCCTCAGAGGTTCACAAGTGTCACTCATAAAAAGTCTGGTGCAAATAGGATGATGCGTTTGTGAATAAGAGACGATCGTATGCATATGGCGAGGGACAGCCATTTTGCCACTCCCCCACGGGTCTGTAGGCATTGACAGAGTTCATCATCATCTCATTTTATGTCAGTCTGCACAGGGTTGGAATCCATGACACACCAACATGTTTTAGAGTGTAAAAGTAAGACATACAGTAGAAAAAAAAATGACTTCCTGTCGGAAGTGGGCGGGGCTAAGGTGATGTCATCAATCGACCACCTAACTGTGATGAGGTCAGGTCTATAATGAGACATAGAAAGTCTGATGCAGCTGTGACCTGGCATTTGGAAATTATTTGACATTCATGATTTATGGCGAATAGTAAAAGTTTGGGACGATCCATATAGCGAGGGACAGCCATTTTTCCATGCCCCCACAGGTCAGTAGGCATTGACAGAGTTCATCTTCATGTCATTGTATGTCAGTCTGCAAAGGCTGAAACCCATATGAATTAGAGAGTAAAAGTCAGACATACAGTAGAAAAAACAGGTGACTTCCTGTCGGAAGTGGGCGGGGCTAAGGTGATGTCATCAATCGACCACCTAACTATGATGAAGGCTGGTCTATAATGAGACATAGAAAGTCTGATGCAGCTGTGACCTGTCATTTGGAAGTTATTTCACATTCATGTTTCATGCTGTATAGTCAAAGTTTGGGACTTAGCCACGCCCACATGCTTTGACATAGAAAAATTCCTACGATAACTTTTCATCTTTAATGTCTCAAGTCTCTGCTGACTGAGTTTGAAGTCTCTATCTCAAAAGCTGCAGGAGGAGATAGATCAGATGCGATGTCTATGAAAAAGAGGAAATGGCTGATTTTGATCCAAAATGGCCGACTTCCTGTTGGGTTTGCACCATGGCTCCAAGAGACTTTTTTGTAGGTCCTGACATGATACACATGTGTACCAAGTTTCATAATTCTAGGTTAAAGCATGGCTTGGGGCTGATCATTTAAAAATTTCTAGGGGGCGCTGTAGAGAAATTAGGCCACGCCCATCAACGACTGTTATGGATTCCTGTTCGGGGATGGATAAGGATGCATCCTAGTGAGTTTGGTGCAGCTGGGCTGAACGATGTGGAATCTAGAGCCAAACGTATGGCGGCGGCGTTACCTCTGCTTCGCCGCGGTCCCACGGCCACGCCCTCTACAGAAGACTCTTGGCGCTTTAAAGCAAGTGAGACTAACATGTTATCTGTCATCCAACACAGAATCATGTTGATTAGGTGCAGTGAGCCAGAAAGGCAGCTTTCCATGGAAAAAAAAGCACTTCCTGTTCTGAGGGGGCGGGGCTTAGATGACGTCAGACTATGACAACATAGGATCGTAGGGGACCCTACCAGGATCACTCATGTCAAGTTTGGTGCAGCTGGCCTCAAAATTGTGGAATCCACAGCCAAACGTAAGGACACGGCGTTTAGGGTCACTTCGCCACGCCGCCACGCCCACCTGCTGGATTCAAATGAGCTTGGCTTGGAATCCTCAACACACCAACATGTTTTCTGTCTGTGGACACAGTTTCACCTCGATTAGGTCAAAGGGGTCAGATAGCGACCGTTCAGCGTAAAAAATGACACTTCCTGTTCTCAGGGGGCGTGGCCTAAGTGACGTCATCATTTGACCGTTGGGTATTGTAGAGCATCCCATGATGATCAATCACTGAAAGTTTGGTGCTTCTATGAGTTTTTTTCAAAGAGTTATAACAGTTTGATGTTTCATGGCGAATCGGTGACCTTTGACCCCCGGAAAGACCCCTTCAGCAAGCCCGAAAACGCAAACCTACGATAACTTTGGATCGGCCATGCCTTTTGAACGATCTGACCGAGTTTCAAGCCGATCGATCGAAATCCCTAGGACAAGTTCGATCAAATGCGAACCCTGCAAACGCCCAAAATCGGGTCAAAATCGGAACTTCAATCCAAAATGGCCGACAATCTGTGATACTTGCACTATGACATTAATTGTAAATTCAGAGTGTCTTGGGGAGCTCTACAAGTGTACCAAGTTTCAAGTCTCTACGATAAAGTAAGTGAATAGGAAAGGGTCCTTTGAAAGTTGCTAGGTGGCGCCCTTGAGCCGTTTCTTTAGCGATTTTTGCAACCACCATAAAATACGAAATTTTTCACCGGGCTCTATGCCCCCGCCACGTTTGGTGAGTTTTTGAATATGATAAAGCCCCCAAAAAGCCCCCCAAAGTGGGTGGCAGAATAATAATAATAAGAAACAGTACGAAAACAATAGGCTCTCGCAGCGCTTAGCTGCTCGGGCCTAATAATAAGAAACAGCAAGGTTTCAATAGGCTCTCGCAGCGCTTAGCTGCTCGGGCCTAATTAAAGCTCCGCGGAGCCTCAAGCGGCCCTCGCAGCCATCGCCGCTCGAGCCTATAGCCACCGAGTATGTTCCAGCACCGCCTCCCACCAGCCACCGCCGACGCTCGCGCGCCGTCCTCCACGCGATCCGCTTTGATGCCTTCGGCAGCGTTCCCTGGCGATGCACCCAAAATCTGGAGCAGATCGGGCCATGTGGCAAGGAGATACAGCTGTTTGATTAACCTAGGGGGCGCAGTGGAGTCAAATTGCAATTAAACTCTATTGGGCTCCTTAGAGGTTCACAAGTGTCACTCATAAAAAGTCTGGTGCAAATTGGATGATGCGTTTGTGAATAAGAGACGATCGTATGCATATGGCGAGGGACAGCCAGTTTTGCCACACCCACAAGGGTCAGATGCCATTGACAGAGTTCATCTTCATCTCATTTTATGTCAGTCTGCACAGGGTTGGAATCCATGACACACCAATATGTTTTAGAGTGTAAAAGTAAGACATACAGTAGAAAAAACAGATGACTTCCTGTCGGAAGTGGGCGGGGCTAAGGTGATGTCATCAATCGACCACCTAACTGTGATGAGGTCTGGTCTATAATGAGACATAGAAAGTCTGATGCAGCTGTGACCTGGCATTTGGAAATTATTTGACATTCATGTTTTATGGCGAATAGTCAAAGTTTGGGACGATCCATATGGCGAGGGACAGCCATTTTGCCACACCCCCCAGGTCAGTAGGGATTTACAGACTTCATCATCATCTCATTTTATGTCAGTCTGCCCAGGGTTGGAATCCATGACACACCAACATGTTTTAGAGTGTAAAAGTAAGACATACAGTAGAAAAAACAGGTGACTTCCTGTCGGAAGTGGGCGGGGCTAAGGTGATGTCATCAATCGACCACCTAACTGTGATGAGGTCAGGTCTATAATGAGACATAGAAAGTCTGATGCAGCTGTGACCTGGCATTTTGAAATTATTTGACATTCATGTTTTATGGCGAATAGTCAACGTTTGGGACGATCCATATGGCGAGGGACAGCCATTTTGCCACACCCCCCAGGTCAGTAGGGATTTACAGACTTCATCATCATCTCATTTTATGTCAGTCTGCCCAGGGTTGGAATCCATGACACACCAACATGTTTTAGAGTGTAAAAGTCAGACATACAGTGGAAAAAACAGGTGACTTCCTCTCGGAAGTGGGCGGGGCTAAGGTGATGTCATCAATTGACCACCTAACTGTGATGAGGACTGGTCTATAATGAGACATAGAAAGTCTGATGCAGCTGTGACCTTGTATGTGCATGTTATGTCACTTTGATGATTAATGGTGAATAGTCAAAGTTTGGGACTAAGCCACGCCCACATGCTTTGACACCCAAAAATTCCTCTGATAACTTCTGACGTTTAATGTCTCAACTCTCTGCTGACTGAGTTTGAAGTCTGTATCTTGAAAGCTGTAGGAGGAGATAGATCAGATCCGACGTCTATGAAAAACAGTAAATGGCGGATTTTGATCCAAAATGGCCGACTTCCTGTTGGGTTTGCACCATGGCTCCAAGAGACTTTTTTGTAGGTCCTGACATTATACACATGTGTACCAAGTTTCATAATTCTAGGTTAAAGAATGGCTTGGGGCTGATTATTTAAATAATTCTAGGGGGCGCTGTAGATAAATTAGGCCACGCCTATCGACGACTGTTATGGATTCCTGTTCGGGGATGAATAAGGATGCATCCTAGTGAGTTTGGTGCAGCTGGGCTGAAACATGTGGAATCTAGAGCCAAACGTATGTCGGCGGCGTTCCCTCTGCTTCGCCGCGCTGCCACGGCCACGCCCTCTACTGAAAACTCTTGGCGCTTTAAAGCAAGTGAGACCAACATGTTATCTGTCATCCAACACAGAATCATCTTGATTAGGTGGAGAGAGCCATAGATGGAGCTTTACAAGTCAAAAAAAGGCACTTCCTGTTCTGAGGGGGCGGGGCTTAGATGACGTCAGACTATGACGATATAGGATCGTCAGGCATCCCACCAGGATCACTCATGTGAAGTTTGGTGCAGCTGGGCTCAAAATTGTGGAATCTACAGCCAAACGTATGGCGACGGCGTTACAGGTCACTTCGCCACGCCGCCACGCCCACCTGCTCCTTCAAAGCGAAACAGGGTTGGAATCCATGACACACCAACATGTTTTCTGTCTGTGGACACAGTTTCATGTTGATTAGGTCAAAGGGGTCAGATAGCGACAGTTTAGAGTAAAACATGACACTTCCTGTTCTCAGGGGGCGTGGCCTAAGTGATGTCATCATTTCACCATTGTGTATTGTAGGGGACCCGATGATGATCAATCACTGAAAGTTTGGTGCTGCTGTGAGTTTTTTTTTAAAAGTTATAACCGTTTTATTTTTCATGGCGACTAGGTGAACTTTGACCCCAGGTAACCCCCCTTCAGGAAGGTCGAAAACGCAAACCTTTGATAACTTTGGATCGGCCATGCCTTATGAACGATCTGACCGAGTTTGAAGCCGATCGATCGAAGTCCCTAGGACAAGTTAGAAAAAATGCGAACCCTGTAAACGGCCAAAATCGGGTCAAAATCGGAACTTCAATCCAAAATGGCCGACATTCTGTGATACTTGCACTATGACATTAATTGTAAATTCAGAGTGTCTTGGGGAGCTCTACAAGTGTGCCAAGTTTCAAGTCTCTACGATAAAGTAAGTGAATAGGAAAGGGTCTTTTGAAATTTGCTAGGTGGCGCCCTTGAGCCGTTTCTGTAGCGATTTTTCCGGGACCCTTAAAATACGTAAATTTTACACGGGCTCTATGCCCCCGCCAAGTTTGGTGAGTTTTTGAATATGATAAAGCCCCCAAAAAGCCAATTCATTTGGGAGAATAAAAAAAATTAAAGCTCCGCGGAGCCTCAAGCGGCCCTCGCAGCCATCGCCGCTCGAGCCTATAGCCACCGCGGATGTTCCAGCACCGCCTCACGCCAGCCACCGCCGACGCTCGCGCGCCGTGCTCCACGCGATCTGCTTTGATGCCTTTGGCAGAGCTCCCTGGCGATGAACCAAAAATCTGGAGCACATCGGGCCATGTAGAGAGGAGATACAGCTGTTTGATTAACCTAGGGGGCGCAGTGGAGTCAAATCACAATTAAACTCTATTGGGCTCCTTAGAGGTTCACAAGTGTCACTCATACAATGTCTGGTGCAAATCGGATGATGCGTTTGTGAATACGAGACGAACGTATGCATATTACGAGGGACAGCCATTTTGCCACGCCCCCACGGGTCAGTAGAGTTCATCACGGCAGAGTTCATCATCATTTAATTTCATGTCAGTCAGCACAGGATGAAACCCATAAGAATTAGAGAGAAAAAGTAAGACATACAGTAGAAAAAACAGGTGACTTCCTGTCGGAAGTGGGCGGGGCTAAGGTGACGTCATCAATCGACCACCTAACTGTGATGATTGCTGATCTATAATGAGACACAGAAAGTCTGATGCAGCTGTGACCTGGCATTTGGAAGTTATTTCACATTCATGTTTCATGGTGTATAGTCAAAGTTTGGGACTTAGCCACGCCCCCACGGGTCAGTAGAGTTCATCATGGGAGAGTTCATCATCATTTAATTTCATGTCAGTCAGGACAGGATGAAACCCATAAGAATTAGAGAGAAAAAGTAAGACATACAGTAGAAAAAACAGGTGACTTCCTGTCGGAAGTGGGCGGGGTTAAGGTGATGTCATCAACTGACCATCTCAATGTGATGAGGGGTGGTCTGTAGTCAGATATAGGAAGTCTGATGCAGCTGTGACCTTCTATGTGGAAGTTATTGCATCTTCATGTTTCATGGCGAATAGTCAAAGTTTGGGACTTAGCCACGCCCACATGCTTTGACATACCAAAATTCCTGTGATAACTTCTGACCTTTAATGTCTCAACTCTCTGCTGACTGAGTTTGAAGTCTCTATCTCAAAAGCTGTAGGAGGAGATAGATCAGATGCGATGTCTATGAAAAAGAGGAAATGGCTGATTTTGATCCAAAATGGCCGACTTCCTGTTGGGTTTGCACCATGGCTCCAAGAGACTTTTTTGTAGGTCCTGACATGATACACATGTGTACCAAGTTTCATAATTCTAGGTTAAAGCATGGCTTGGGGCTGATCATTTTAAAATTTCTAGGGGGCGCTGTAGAGAAATTAGGCCACGCCCATCAACGACTGTTATGGATTCCTGTTCGGGGATGGATAAGGATGCATCCTAGTGAGTTTGGTGCAGCTGGGCTGAACGATGTGGAATCTAGAGCCAAACGTATGGCGGCGGCGTTACCTCTGCTTCGCCGCGGTCCCACGGCCACGCCCTCTACAGAAGACTCTTGGCGCTTTAAAGCAAGTGAGACTAACATGTTATCTGTCATCCAACACAGAATCATGTTGATTAGGTGCAGTGAGCCAGAAAGGCAGCTTTCCATGGAAAAAAAAGCACTTCCTGTTCTGAGGGGGCGGGGCTTAGATGACGTCAGACTATGACAACATAGGATGGTAGGGGACCCTACCAGGATCACTCATGTCAAGTTTGGTGCAGCTGGCCTCAAAATTGTGGAATCCACAGCCAAACGTAAGGACACGGCGTTTAGGGTCACTTCGCCACGCCGCCACGCCCACCTGCTGGATTCAAATGAGCTTGGCTTGGAATCCTCAACACACCAACATGTTTTCTGTCTGTGGACACAGTTTCACCTCGATTAGGTCAAAGGGGTCAGATAGCGACCGTTCAGCGTAAAAAATGACACTTCCTGTTCTCAGGGGGCGTGGCCTAAGTGACGTCATCATTTGACCGTTGGGTATTGTAGAGCATCCCATGATGATCAATCACTGAAAGTTTGGTGCTTCTATGAGTTTTTTTCAAAGAGTTATAACAGTTTGATGTTTCATGGCGAATCGGTGACCTTTGACCCCCGGAAAGACCCCTTCAGCAAGCTCGAAAACGCAAACCTACGATAACTTTGGATCGGCCATGCCTTTTGAACGATCTGACCGAGTTTCAAGCCGATCGATCGAAATCCCTAGGACAAGTTCGCTCAAATGCGAACCCTGTAAACGGCCAAAATCGGGTCAAAATCGGAACTTCAATCCAAAATGGCCGACAATCTGTGATACTTGCACTATGACATTAATTGTAAATTCAGAGTGTCTTGGGGAGCTCTACAAGTGTACCAAGTTTCAAGTCTCTACGATAAAGTAAGTGAATAGGAAAGGGTCTTTTGAAAGTTGCTAGGTGGCGCCCTTGAGCCGTTTCTTGTGCGATTTTTCTGGGGACCTTAAAATACGTAAATTTTACACGGGCTCTATGCCCCCGCCAAGTTTGGTGAGTTTTTGAATATGAGAAAGCCCCCAAAAAGCCAATTCATTTGGGAGAATAAAAAAAATAATAAACAGTACAGTTTCAATAGGCTCTCGCAGCGATAGCTGCTCGGGCCTAATTAAAGCTCCGCGGAGCCTCAAGCGGCCCTCGCAGCCAAGCGCCGCTCAAGCCTATAGCCACCGCGTATGTTCCAGCACCACCTCCCCCCAGCCACCGCCTCCCCTCAGCACCACCTCCCCCCAGCCACTGCCTCCCCTCAGCACCATGTCACCCCAGCCACCGCCTACCCCCAGCCACCGCCTTGCTCTCAAGGAGCTGCCAAACCCGCCCTGAAGATAGTCACCTGTCATGTTCGACATTGCTCCCAGACAATGCACAAAAATCTGGTGTAGATCAGCTGATATCGCAAGGAGACACAGGTGTTTGATTAACCTGGGTGCGCAGTGGAGTCAAATTGCAATTAAACTCTATTGGGCTCCTTAGAGGTTCACAAGTGTCACTCATAAAAAGTCTGGAGCAAATGGGATGATGCGTGTGTGAATAAGAGATGATCGTTTGCATATGGCGAGGGACTGCCATCTGGCCACGCCTCCACGGGTCAGTAGGCATTTACAGAGTTCATCTTCATGTCATTTTATGTCAGTCTGCAAAGCATGAAACCCATATGACTTAGAGAGTAAAAGTCAGACATACAGTAGAAAAAACAGGTGACTTCCTGTCGGAAGTGGGCGTGGCTAAGGTGATGTCATCAATCGACCACCTAACTGTGATGAGGTCTGGTCTATAATGAGACATAGAAAGTCTGATGCAGCTCTGACCTGGCATTTGGAAGTTATTTCACATTCATGTTTCATGGTGTATAGTCAAAGTTTGGGACTTAGCCACGCCCCCACGGGTCAGTAGAGTTCATCATGGGAGAGTTCATCATCATGTCATTTCATGTCAGCCTGCACAGGATGAAACCCATAAGAATTAGAGAGTAAAAGTAAGACATACAATTGAAGAAAGAGGTTACTTCCTGTCGGAAGTGGGCGGGGCTAGGGTGATGTCATCAATCGACCACCTAACTATGATGAAGGCTGGTCTATAATGAGACATAGAAAGTCTGATGCAGCTGTGACCTGGCATTTGGAAGTTATTTCACATTCATGTTTCATGCTGTATAGTCAAAGTTTGGGACTTAGCCACGCCCCCACGGGTCAGTCGAGTTCATCATGGGAGAGTTCATCATCATATCATGTCATGTCAGCCTACACCGGATGAAACCCATATGACTTAGAGAGTAAAAGTAAGACATACAATAGAAAAAACAGGTGACTTCCTGTCGGAAGTGGGCGGGGTTAAGGTGATGTCATCAACTGACCATCTCAATGTGATGAGGGGTGGTCTGTAGTCAGATATAGGAAGTCTGATGCAGCTGTGACCTTCTATGTGGAAGTTATTGCATCTTGATGTTTCATGGCGAATAGTCAAAGTTTGGGACTTAGCCACGCCCACATGCTTTGACATAGAAAAATTCCTACGATAACTTTTCATCTTTAATGTCTCAAGTCTCTGCTGACTGAGTTTGAAGTCTCTATCTCAAAAGCTGCAGGAGGAGATAGATCAGATGCGATGTCTATGAAAAAGAGGAAATGGCTGATTTTGATCCAAAATGGCCGACTTCCTGTTGGGTTTGCACCATGGCTCCAAGAGACTTTTTTGTAGGTCCTGACATGATACACATGTGTACCAAGTTTCATAATTCTAGGTTAAAGCATGGCTTGGGGCTGATCATTTAAAAATTTCTAGGGGGCGCTGTAGAGAAATTAGGCCACGCCCATCAACGACTGTTATGGATTCCTGTTCGTGGATGAATAAGGATGCATCCTAGTGAGTTTGGTGCAGCTGGTCTGAATGATGTGGAATCTAGAGCCAAACGTATGGCGGCGGCGTTCCCTCTGCTTCGCCGCGCTGCCACGGCCACGCCCTCTACTGAAAACTCTTGGCGCTTTAAAGCAAGTGAGACCAACATGTTATCTGTCATCCAACACAGAATCATCTTGATTAGGTCGAGAGAGCCAGAGATGGAGCTGTACAAGTCAATAAAAGGCACTTCCTGTTCTGAGGGGGCGGGGCTTAGATGACGTCAGACTATGACGACATAGGATCGTCAGGCATCCCACCAGGATCACTCATGTCAAGTTTGGTGCAGCTGGGCACAAGATTGAGGAATCTACAGCCAAACGTATGGCGACGGCGTTACAGGTCACTTCGCCATGCCGCCACGCCCACCTGGTCCATCAAAGCCAAACAGGGTTGGAATCCATGACACACCAACATGTTTTCTGTCTGTGGACACAGTTTCATGTTTATTAGGTCAAAGGGGTCAGATAAGGACCGTTCACAGTAAAACATGACACTTCCTGTTGTCAGGGGGCGTGGCCTAAGTGATGTCATCATTTGACCATTGGGTGTTGTAGGGGACCCGTTGATGATCAATCACTGAAAGTTTGGTGCTGCTGTGAGTTTTGTTGTAAAAGTTATAACCCTTTTATTTTTCATGGCGACAAGGTGAACTTTGACCCCAGGTAACTCCATTTAGAAGAAAAAAAAACGCAAAACTCTGATAACTTTGGATCGGCCATGCCTTATGAACGATCTGACTGAGTTTGAAGCCGATCGATCGAAGTCCCTAGGACTAGTTCGAAAAAATGCGAACCCTGTGAACGGCCAAAATCGGAACTTCAATCCAAAATGGCCGACATTCTGTGATACTTGCACTATGACATTAATTGTAAATTCTGAGTGTCTTGGGGAGCTGTACAAGTGTACCAAGTTTCAAGTCTGTACGATAAAGTAAGTGAATAGGAAAGGGTCTTTTGAAATTTGCTAGGTGGCGCCCTTGAGCCGTTTCTTGTGCGATTTTTCTGGGGACCTTAAAATACGTAAATTTTCACCGGGCTCTATGCCCCCGCCAAGTTTGGTGAGTTTTTGAATATGATAAAGCCCCCAAAAAGCCAATTTATTTTACGGAAGAATAAGAATAATAATAATAATAATTAAAGCTCCGCGGAGCCTCAAGCGGCCCTCGCAGCCATCGCCGCTCGAGCCTATAGCCACCGCGGATGTTCCAGCACCGCCTCCCACCAGCCACCGCCAACGCTCGCGCGCCGTCCTCCACGCGATCCGCTTTGATGCCTTCGGCAGCGTTCCCTGGCAATGCGCCCAAAATCTGGAGCAGATTGGGCCATGTGGCAAGGAGATACAGCTGTCGATTAACCTAGGGGGCGCAGTGGAGTCAAATTGCAATTAAACTGTATTGGGCTCCTCAGAGGTTCACAAGTTTCACTCATAAAAAGTCTGGTGCAAATAGGATGATGCGTTTGCGTTTGTGAATAAGAGACGATCGTATGCATATGGCGAGGGACAGCCATTTTGCCACACCCCCACGGGTCAGTAGGCATTTACAGAGTTCCTCATCATCTCATTTTATGTCAGTCTGCACAGGGTTGGAATCCATGACACACCAACATGTTTTAGAGTGTAAAAGTAAGACATACAGTAGAAAAAACAGGTGTGTTCCTGTCGGAAGTGGGCGGGGCTAAGGTGACGTCATCAATCAACCATCTAACTGTGATGAGGGCTGGTCTATAATGAGACATAGAAAGTCTGATGCAGCTGTGACCTTGTATGTGCATGTTATCTCACTTTGATGATTTATGACGAATAGTCAAAGTTTGGGACGATCATATGCATATGGCGATGGACAGCCATTTTGCCACGCCCCCACGGGTCAGTAGGCATTGACAGAGTTCATCTTCATCTCATTTTATGTCAGTCTGCACAGGATGAAACCCATATGACTTAGAGAGTAAAAGTCAGACATACAGTAGAAAAAACAGGTGACTTCCTGTCGGAAGTGGGCGGGGCTAAGGTGATGTCATCAATTGACCACCTAACTGTGATGAGGACTGGTCTATAATGAGACATAGTAAGTCTGATGCAGCTCTGACCTCGTACATGCATGTTATCTCACTTTGATGCTTAATGGTGAATAGTCAAAGTTTGGGACTTAGCCACGCCCACATGCTTTGACATACCAAAATTCCTGTGATAACTTCTGACCTTTAATGTCTCAACTCTCTGCTGACTGAGTTTGAAGTCTCTATCTCAAAAGCTGCAGGAGGAGATAGATCAGATGCGATGTCTATGAAAAAGAGGAAATGGCTGATTTTGATCCAAAATGGCCGACTTCCTGTTGGGTTTGCACCATGGCTCCAAGAGACTTTTTTGTAGGTCCTGACATTATACACATGTGTACCAAGTTTCATAATTCTAGGTTAAAGAATGGCTTGGGGCTGATTATTTAAATAATTCTAGGGGGCGCTGTAGATAAATTAGGCCACGCCTATCGACGACTGTTATGGATTCCTGTTCGGGGATGAATAAGGATGCATCCTAGTGAGTTTGGTGCAGCTGGGCTGAAACATGTGGAATCTAGAGCCAAACGTATGTCGGCGGCGTTCCCTCTGCTTCGCCGCGCTGCCACGGCCACGCCCTCTACTGAAAACTCTTGGCGCTTTAAAGCAAGTGAGACCAACATGTTATCTGTCATCCAACACAGAATCATGTTGATTAGGTGGAGAGAGCCATAGATGGAGCTTTACAAGTCAAAAAAAGGCACTTCCTGTTCTGAGGGGGCGGGGCTTAGATGACGTCAGACTATGACGATATAGGATCGTCAGGCATCCCACCAGGATCACTCATGTGAAGTTTGGTGCAGCTGGGCTCAAAATTGTGGAATCTACAGCCAAACGTATGGCGACGGCGTTACAGGTCAGTTCTCCACGCTGCCACGCCCACCTGCTCCTTCAAAGCGAAACAGGGTTGGAATCCATGACACACCAACATGTTTTCTGTCTGTGGACACAGTTTCATGTTGATTAGGTCAAAGGGGTCAGATAGCGACAGTTTAGAGTAAAACATGACACTTCCTGTTCTCAGGGGGCGTGGCCTAAGTGATGTCATCATTTGACCATTGGGTATTGTAGGGGACCCGATGATGATCAATCACTGAAAGTTTGGTGCTGCTGTGAGTTTTTTTTTAAAAGTTATAACCGTTTTATTTTTCATGGCGACTAGGTGAACTTTGACCCCAGGTAACCCCCCTTCAGGAAGGTCGAAAACGCAAACCTGTGATAACTTTGGACCGGCCATGCCTTATGAACGATCTGACCGAGTTTGAAGCCGATCGATCGAAATCCCTAGGACAAGTTCGAAAAAATGCGAACCCTGTAAACGGCCAAAATCGTGTCAAAATCGGAGCTTCAATCCAAAATGGCCGACATTCTGTGATACTTGCACTATGACATTAATTGTAAATTCAGAGCGTCTTGGGGAGCTCTACAAGTGTGCCAAGTTTCAAGTCTCTACGATAAAGTAAGTGAATAGGAAAGGGTCTTTTGAAATTTGCTAGGTGGCGCCCTTGAGCCGTTTCTGTAGCGATTTTTCCGGGAACCTTAAAATACGTAAATTTTACACGGGCTCTATGCCCCCGCCAAGTTTGGTGAGTTTTTGAATATGATAAAGCCCCCAAAAAGCCAATTCATTTGGGAGAATAAAAAAAATAATAAACAGTACAGTTTCAATAGGCTCTCGCAGCGATAGCTGCTCGGGCCTAATAATTTACAGCACAGTTTCAATAGGCTCTCGCAGCGCTTAGCTGCTCGGGCCTAATAATAAACAGTACAGTTTCAATAGGCTCTCGCAGCGATAGCTGCTCGGGCCTAATAAGAAACAGTACAGTTTCAATAGGCTCTCGCAGCGCTTAGCTGCTCGGGCCTAATTAAAGCTCCGCGGAGCCTCAAGCGGCCCTCGCAGCCAAGCGCCGCTCAAGCCTATAGCCACCGCGTATGTTCCAGCACCACCTCCCCCCAGCCACCGCCTCCCCTCAGCACCACCTCCCCCCAGCCACTGCCTCCCCTCAGCACCATGTCACCCCAGCCACCGCCTACCCCCAGCCACCGCCTTGCTCTCAAGGAGCTGCCAAACCCGCCCTGAAGATAGTCACCTGTCATGTTCGACATTGCTCCCAGACAATGCACAAAAATCTGGTGTAGATCAGCTGATATCGCAAGGAGACACAGGTGTTTGATTAACCTGGGTGCGCAGTGGAGTCAAATTGCAATTAAACTCTATTGGGCTCCTTAGAGGTTCACAAGTGTCACTCATAAAAAGTCTGGAGCAAATGGGATGATGCGTGTGTGAATAAGAGATGATCGTTTGCATATGGCGAGGGACTGCCATCTGGCCACGCCTCCACGGGTCAGTAGGCATTTACAGAGTTCATCTTCATGTCATTTTATGTCAGTCTGCAAAGCATGAAACCCATATGACTTAGAGAGTAAAAGTCAGACATACAGTAGAAAAAACAGGTGACTTCCTGTCGGAAGTGGGCGTGGCTAAGGTGATGTCATCAATCGACCACCTAACTGTGATGAGGTCTGGTCTATAATGAGACATAGAAAGTCTGATGCAGCTCTGACCTGGCATTTGGAAGTTATTTCACATTCATGTTTCATGGTGTATAGTCAAAGTTTGGGACTTAGCCACGCCCCCACGGGTCAGTAGAGTTCATCATGGGAGAGTTCATCATCATGTCATTTCATGTCAGCCTGCACAGGATGAAACCCATAAGAATTAGAGAGTAAAAGTAAGACATACAATTGAAGAAAGAGGTTACTTCCTGTCGGAAGTGGGCGGGGCTAGGGTGATGTCATCAATCGACCACCTAACTATGATGAAGGCTGGTCTATAATGAGACATAGAAAGTCTGATGCAGCTGTGACCTGGCATTTGGAAGTTATTTCACATTCATGTTTCATGCTGTATAGTCAAAGTTTGGGACTTAGCCACGCCCCCACGGGTCAGTCGAGTTCATCATGGGAGAGTTCATCATCATATCATGTCATGTCAGCCTACACCGGATGAAACCCATATGACTTAGAGAGTAAAAGTAAGACATACAATAGAAAAAACAGGTGACTTCCTGTCGGAAGTGGGCGGGGTTAAGGTGATGTCATCAACTGACCATCTCAATGTGATGAGGGGTGGTCTGTAGTCAGATATAGGAAGTCTGATGCAGCTGTGACCTTCTATGTGGAAGTTATTGCATCTTGATGTTTCATGGCGAATAGTCAAAGTTTGGGACTTAGCCACGCCCACATGCTTTGACATAGAAAAATTCCTACGATAACTTTTCATCTTTAATGTCTCAAGTCTCTGCTGACTGAGTTTGAAGTCTCTATCTCAAAAGCTGCAGGAGGAGATAGATCAGATGCGATGTCTATGAAAAAGAGGAAATGGCTGATTTTGATCCAAAATGGCCGACTTCCTGTTGGGTTTGCACCATGGCTCCAAGAGACTTTTTTGTAGGTCCTGACATGATACACATGTGTACCAAGTTTCATAATTCTAGGTTAAAGCATGGCTTGGGGCTGATCATTTAAAAATTTCTAGGGGGCGCTGTAGAGAAATTAGGCCACGCCCATCAACGACTGTTATGGATTCCTGTTCGTGGATGAATAAGGATGCATCCTAGTGAGTTTGGTGCAGCTGGTCTGAATGATGTGGAATCTAGAGCCAAACGTATGGCGGCGGCGTTCCCTCTGCTTCGCCGCGCTGCCACGGCCACGCCCTCTACTGAAAACTCTTGGCGCTTTAAAGCAAGTGAGACCAACATGTTATCTGTCATCCAACACAGAATCATCTTGATTAGGTCGAGAGAGCCAGAGATGGAGCTGTACAAGTCAATAAAAGGCACTTCCTGTTCTGAGGGGGCGGGGCTTAGATGACGTCAGACTATGACGACATAGGATCGTCAGGCATCCCACCAGGATCACTCATGTCAAGTTTGGTGCAGCTGGGCACAAGATTGAGGAATCTACAGCCAAACGTATGGCGACGGCGTTACAGGTCACTTCGCCATGCCGCCACGCCCACCTGGTCCATCAAAGCCAAACAGGGTTGGAATCCATGACACACCAACATGTTTTCTGTCTGTGGACACAGTTTCATGTTTATTAGGTCAAAGGGGTCAGATAAGGACCGTTCACAGTAAAACATGACACTTCCTGTTGTCAGGGGGCGTGGCCTAAGTGATGTCATCATTTGACCATTGGGTGTTGTAGGGGACCCGTTGATGATCAATCACTGAAAGTTTGGTGCTGCTGTGAGTTTTGTTGTAAAAGTTATAACCCTTTTATTTTTCATGGCGACAAGGTGAACTTTGACCCCAGGTAACTCCATTTAGAAGAAAAAAAAACGCAAAACTCTGATAACTTTGGATCGGCCATGCCTTATGAACGATCTGACTGAGTTTGAAGCCGATCGATCGAAGTCCCTAGGACTAGTTCGAAAAAATGCGAACCCTGTGAACGGCCAAAATCGGAACTTCAATCCAAAATGGCCGACATTCTGTGATACTTGCACTATGACATTAACTGTAAATTCTGAGTGTCTTGGGGAGCTGTACAAGTGTACCAAGTTTCAAGTCTGTACGATAAAGTAAGTGAATAGGAAAGGGTCTTTTGAAATTTGCTAGGTGGCGCCCTTGAGCCGTTTCTTGTGCGATTTTTCTGGGGACCTTAAAATACGTAAATTTTCACCGGGCTCTATGCCCCCGCCAAGTTTGGTGAGTTTTTGAATATGATAAAGCCCCCAAAAAGCCAATTTATTTTACGGAAGAATAAGAATAATAATTAAAGCTCCGCGGAGCCTCAAGCGGCCCTCGCAGCCAAGCGCCGCTCAAGCCTATAGCCACCGCGGATGTTCCAGCACCGCCTCCCGCCAGCCACCGCCGACGCTCGCACGCCGTCCTCCACGCGATCCGCTTTGATGCCTTCGGCAGCGTTCCCTGGCCATGCACCCAAAATCTGGAGTAGATTGGGCCATGTGGCAAGGAGATACAGCTGTTTGATTAACCTAGGGGGCGCAGTTGAGTCAAATTGCAATTAAACTCTATTGGGCTCCTTAGAGGTTCACAAGTGTCACTCATAAAAAGTCTTGTGCAAATAGGATGATGCGTCTGTGAATAAGAGACGGTTGTATGCATATGGCGAGGGTCAGCCATTTTGTGACGCCCCCACAGGTCTGTAGGCATTTGCAGAGTTCATCATCATCTCATTTTATGTCAGTCTGCACAGGGTTGGAATCCATGACACACCAACATGTTTTAGAGTGTAAAAGTAAGACATACAGTAGAAAAAACAGGTGACTTCCTGTCGGAAGTGGGCGGGGCTAAGGTGATGTCATCAATCGACCACCTAACTGTGATGAAGGCTGGTCTGTAATGAGACATAGAAAGTCTGATGCAGCTATGACCTTGTATGTTCATGTTATGTCACTTTAATGTATTAAGGCGAATAGTCAAAGTTTGGGACTTAGCCACGCCCACATGCTTTGACATACAAAAATTCCTGTGATAACTTTGGACCTTTAATGTCTCAACTCTCTGCTGACTGAGTTTGAAGTCTGTATCTCGAAAGCTGTAGGAGGAGATAGATCAGATGCGACGTCTATGAAATAGAGGAAATGGCGGATTTTGATCCAAAATGGCCGACTTCCTGTTGGGTTTGCACCATGGCTCTAAGAGACTTTTTTGTAGGTCCTGACATCATACACGTGTGTACCAAGTTTCATAATTCTAGGTTAAAGCATGGCTTGGGGCTGATCATTTGAAAATTTCTAGGGGGCGCTGTAGAGAAATTAGGCCACGCCCATCAACGACTGTTATGGATTCCTGTTCGGGGATGAATAAGGATGCATCCTAGTGAGTTTGGTGCAGCTGGGCTGAAACATGTGGAATCTAGAGCCAAACGTATGTCGGCGGCGTTCCCTCTGCTTCGCCGCGCTGCCACGGCCACGCCCTCTACTGAAAACTCTTGGCGCTTTAAAGCAAGTGAGACCAACATGTTATCTGTCATCCAACACAGAATCATCTTGATTAGGTCGAGAGAGCCATAGATGGAGCTTTACAAGTCAAAAAAATGCACTTCCTGTTCTGAGGGGGCGGGGCTTAGATGACGTCAGACTATGACGACATAGGATCGTCAGGCATCCCACCAGGATCAGTCATGTCAAGTTTGGTGCAGCTGGGCTCAAAATTGTGGAATCTGCAGCCAAACGTATGGATATGGCGTTACAGGTCACTTCGCCATGCCGCCACGCACACCTGCTCCATCAAAGCCAAACAGGGTTGGAATCCGTGACACACCAACATGTTTTCTGTCTGTGGACACAGTTTCATGTTGATTAGGTCAAAGGGGTCAGATAGCGACCGTTCACAGTAAAACATGACACTTCCTGGTCTCAAGGGGCGTGGCCTAAGTGATGTCATCATTTGACCATTGGGTATTGTAGGGGACCCGATGATGATCAATCACTGAAAGTTTGGTGCTGCTGTGAGTTTTTTTCTAAAAGTTATAACCGTTTTCTTTTTCATGGCGACTAGGTGAACTTTGACCCCAGGTAACTCCATTTAGAAGAAAAAAAAAAGCAAAACTGTGATAACTTTGGATCGGTCATGCCTTTTGAACGATCTGACCGAGTTTGAAGCCGATCGATCGAAGTCCCTAGGACTAGTTCGAAAAAATGCGAACCCTGTGAACGGCCAAAATCGGAACTTCAATCCAAAATGGCCGACATTCTGTGATACTTGCACTATGACATTAATTGTAAATTCTGAGTGTCTTGGGGAGCTCTACAAGTGTACCAAGTTTCAAGTCTGTACGATAAAGTAAGTGAATAGGAAAGGGTCTTTTGAAATTTGCTAGGTGGCGCCCTTGAGCCGTTTCTTGTGCGATTTTTCTGGGGACCTTAAAATACGTAAATTTTCACCGGGCTCTATGCCCCCGCCAAGTTTGGTGAGTTTTTGAATATGAGAAAGCCCCCAAAAAGCCAATTTATTTTACGGAAGAATAAGAATAATAATAATAATTTACAGCACAGTTTCAATAGGCTCTCGCAGCGCTTAGCTGCTCGGGCCTAATAATAATTAAAGCTCCGCGGAGCCTCAAGCGGCCCTCGCAGCCAAGCGCCGCTCAAGCCTATAGCCACCGCGGATGTTCCAGCACCGCCTCCCGCCGGCCACCGCCGACGCTCGCGCGCCGTCCTCCATGCGATCCGCTTCGATGTCTTCGGCAGCGTTCACTGGCCATGCACCCAAAATCTGGAGCAGATTGGGCCATGTGGCAAGGAGATACAGCTGTTTGATTAACCTAGGGGGCGCAGTGGAGTCAAATTGCAATTAAACTGTATTGGGCTCCTCAGAGGTTCACAAGTTTCACTCATAAAAAGTCTGGTGCAAATAGGATGATGCGTTTGTGAATAAGAGACGATCGTATGCATATGGCGAGGGACAGCCATTTTGCCACTCCCCCACGGGTCTGTAGGCATTGACAGAGTTCATCATCATCTCATGTTATGTCAGTGTGCACAGGGTTGGAATCCATGACACACCAACATGTTTTAGAGTGTAAAAGTAAGACATACAGTAGAAAAAACAGGTGACTTCCTGTCGGAAGTGGGCGGGGCTAAGGTGATGTCATCAATCGACCACCTAACTATGATGAAGGCTGGTCTATAATGAGACATAGAAAGTCTGATGCAGCTCTGACCTGGCATTTGGAAGTTATTTCACATTCATGTTTCATGCTGTATAGTCAAAGTTTGGGACTTAGCCACGCCCCCACGGGTCAGTCGAGTTCATCATGGGAGAGTTCATCATCATATCATGTCATGTCAGCCTACACCGGATGAAACCCATATGACTTAGAGTAAAAGTAAGACATACAATAGAAAAAACAGGTGACTTCCTGTCGGAAGTGGGCGGGGTTAAGGTGATGTCATCAACTGACCATCTCAATGTGATGAGGGGTGGTCTGTAGTCAGATATAGGAAGTCTGATGCAGCTGTGACCTTCTATGTGGAAGTTATTGCATCTTGATGTTTCATGGCGAATAGTCAAAGTTTGGGACTTAGCCACGCCCACATGCTTTGACATAGAAAAATTCCTACGATAACTTTTCATCTTTAATGTCTCAAGTCTCTGCTGACTGAGTTTGAAGTCTCTATCTCAAAAGCTGCAGGAGGAGATAGATCAGATGCGATCTCTATGAAAAAGAGGAAATGGCTGATTTTGATCCAAAATGGCCGACTTCCTCTTGGGTTTGCACCATGGCTCCAAGAGACTTTTTTGTAGGTCCTGACATGATACACATGTGTACCAAGTTTCATAATTCTAGGTTAAAGCATGGCTTGGGGCTGATCATTTAAAAATTTCTAGGGGGCGCTGTAGAGAAATTAGGCCACGCCCATCAACGACTGTTATGGATTCCTGTTCGGGGATGGATAAGGATGCATCCTAGTGAGTTTGGTGCAGCTGGGCTGAACGATGTGGAATCTAGAGCCAAACGTATGGCGGCGGCGTTACCTCTGCTTCGCCGCGGTCCCACGGCCACGCCCTCTACAGAAGACTCTTGGCGCTTTAAAGCAAGTGAGACTAACATGTTATCTGTCATCCAACACAGAATCATGTTGATTAGGTGCAGTGAGCCAGAAAGGCAGCTTTCCATGGAAAAAAAAGCACTTCCTGTTCTGAGGGGGCGGGGCTTAGATGACGTCAGACTATGACAACATAGGATCGTAGGGGACCCTACCAGGATCACTCATGTCAAGTTTGGTGCAGCTGGCCTCAAAATTGTGGAATCCACAGCCAAACGTAAGGACACGGCGTTTAGGGTCACTTCGCCACGCCGCCACGCCCACCTGCTGGATTCAAATGAGCTTGGCTTGGAATCCTCAACACACCAACATGTTTTCTGTCTGTGGACACAGTTTCACCTCGATTAGGTCAAAGGGGTCAGATAGCGACCGTTCAGCGTAAAAAATGACACTTCCTGTTCTCAGGGGGCGTGGCCTAAGTGACGTCATCATTTGACCGTTGGGTATTGTAGAGCATCCCATGATGATCAATCACTGAAAGTTTGGTGCTTCTATGAGTTTTTTTCAAAGAGTTATAACAGTTTGATGTTTCATGGCGAATCGGTGACCTTTGACCCCCGGAAAGACCCCTTCAGCAAGCCCGAAAACGCAAACCTACGATAACTTTGGATCGGCCATGCCTTATGAACGATCTGACCGAGTTTGAAGCCGATCGATCGAAATCCCTAGGACAAGTTCGATCAAATGCGAACCCTGTAAACGGCCAAAATCGGGTCAAAATCGGAACTTCAATCCAAAATGGCCGACAATCTGTGATACTTGCACTATGACATTAATTGTAAATTCAGAGTGTCTTGCGGAGCTCTACAAGTGTACCAAGTTTCAAGTCTCTACGATAAAGTAAGTGAATAGGAAAGGGTCTTTTGAAAGTTGCTAGGTGGCGCCCTTGAGCCGTTTCTTGTGCGATTTTTCTGGGGACCTTAAAATACGTAAATTTTACACGGGCTCTATGCCCCCGCCAAGTTTGGTGAGTTTTTGAATATGAGAAAGCCCCCAAAAAGCCAATTCTTTTGGCACAATAAAAATAATAATTAAAGCTCCGCGGAGCCTCAAGCGGCCCTCGCAGCCAAGCGCCGCTCAAGCCTATAGCTACCGCGGATGTTCCAGCACCGCCTCCCGCCGGCCACCGCCGACGCTCGCGCGCCGTCCTCCATGCGATCCGCTTCGATGTCTTCGGCAGCGTTCACTGGCCATGCACCCAAAATCTGGAATAGATTGGGCCATGTGGCAAGGAGATACAGCTGTTTGATTAACCTAGGGGGCGCAGTGGAGTCAAATTGCAATTAAACTGTATTGGGCTCCTCAGAGGTTCACAAGTTTCACTCATAAAAAGTCTGGTGCAAATAGGATGATGCGTTTGTGAATAAGAGACGATCATATGCATATGGCGAGGGACAGCCATTTTGCCACTCCCCCACGGGTCAGTAGGCATTGACAGAGTTCATCATCATGTCATGTTATGTCAGTCTGCACAGGGTTGGAATCCATGACACACCAACATGTTTTAGAGTGTAAAAGTAAGACATACAGTATAAAAAACAGGTGACTTCCTGTCGGAAGTGAGCGGGGCTAAGGTGATGTCATCAATCGACCACCTAACTGTTATGAGGGCTGGTCTATAATGAGACATAGAAAGTCTGATGCATCTGTGACCTGGCATTAGGAAGTAATTTCACATTCATGTTTCATGATGTATATTCAAAGTTTGGGACTTAGCCACGCCCCCACGGGTCAGTAGAGTTCATCACGGCAGAGTTCATCATCATTTCATTTCATGTCAGTCTGCACAGGATGAAACCCATAAGAATTAGAGAGAAAAAGTAAGACATACAGTAGAAAAAACAGGTCACTTCCTGTCGGAAGTGGGCGGGGCAAGGGTGATGTCATCAATCGACCACATAACTGTGATGAGGGCTTATCTATAATGAGACATAGAAAGTCTGATGCAGCTCTGACCTGGCATTTGGAAGTTATTTCACATTCATGTTTCATGGTGTATAGTCAAAGTTTGGGACTTAGCCACGCCCCCACGGGTCAGTAGAGTTCATCATGGGAGAGTTCATCATCATGTCATTTCATGTCAGCCTGCACAGGATGAAACCCATAAGAATTAGAGAGTAAAAGTAAGACATACAATTGAAGAAAGAGGTTACTTCCTGTCGGAAGTGGGCGGGGCTAGGGTGATGTCATCAATCGACCACCTAACTATGATGAAGGCTGGTCTATAATGAGACATAGAAAGTCTGATGCAGCTGTGACCTGGCATTTGGAAGTTATTTCACATTCATGTTTCATGCTGTATAGTCAAAGTTTGGGACTTAGCCACGCCCCCACGGGTCAGTCGAGTTCATCATGGGAGAGTTCATCATCATATCATGTCATGTTCAGCCTACACCGGATGAAACCCATATGACTTAGAGAGTAAAAGTAAGACATACAATAGAAAAAACAGGTGACTTCCTGTCGGAAGTGGGCGGGGTTAAGGTGATGTCATCAACTGACCATCTCAATGTGATGAGGGGTGGTCTGTAGTCAGATATAGGAAGTCTGATGCAGCTGTGACCTTCTATGTGGAAGTTATTGCATCTTGATGTTTCATGGCGAATAGTCAAAGTTTGGGACTTAGCCACGCCCACATTCTTTGACATAGAAAAATTCCTACGATAACTTTTCATCTTTAATGTCTCAAGTCTCTGCTGACTGAGTTTGAAGTCTCTATCTCAAAAGCTGCAGGAGGAGATAGATCAGATGCGATGTCTATGAAAAAGAGGAAATGGCTGATTTGATCCAAAATGGCCGACTTCCTGTTGGGTTTGCACCATGGCTCCAAGAGACTTTTTTGTAGGTCCTCACATGATACACATGTGTACCAAGTTTCATAATTCTAGGTTAAAGCATGGCTTGGGGCTGATCATTTAAAAATTTCTAGGGGGCGCTGTAGAGAAATTAGGCCACGCCCATCAACGACTGTTATGGATTCCTGTTCGGGGATGGATAAGGATGCATCCTAGTGAGTTTGGTGCAGCTGGGCTGAACGATGTGGAATCTAGAGCCAAACGTATGGCGGCGGCGTTACCTCTGCTTCGCCGCGGTCCCACGGCCACGCCCTCTACAGAAGACTCTTGGCGCTTTAAAGCAAGTGAGACTAACATGTTATCTGTCATCCAACACAGAATCATGTTGATTAGGTGCAGTGAGCCAGAAAGGCAGCTTTCCATGGAAAAAAAAGCACTTCCTGTTCTGAGGGGGCGGGGCTTAGATGACGTCAGACTATGACAACATAGGATCGTAGGGGACCCTACCAGGATCACTCATGTCAAGTTTGGTGCAGCTGGCCTCAAAATTGTGGAATCCACAGCCAAACGTAAGGACACGGCGTTTAGGGTCACTTCGCCACGCCGCCACGCCCACCTGCTGGATTCAAATGAGCTTGGCTTGGAATCCTCAACACACCAACATGTTTTCTGTCTGTGGACACAGTTTCACCTCGATTAGGTCAAAGGGGTCAGATAGCGACCGTTCAGCGTAAAAAATGACACTTCCTGTTCTCAGGGGGCGTGGCCTAAGTGACGTCATCATTTGACCGTTGGGTATTGTAGAGCATCCCATGATGATCAATCACTGAAAGTTTGGTGCTTCTATGAGTTTTTTTCAAAGAGTTATAACAGTTTGATGTTTCATGGCGAATCGGTGACCTTTGACCCCCGGAAAGACCCCTTCAGCAAGCCCGAAAACGCAAACCTACGATAACTTTGGATCGGCCATGCCTTATGAACGATCTGACCGAGTTTCAAGCCGATCGATCGAAATCCCTAGGACAAGTTCGATCAAATGCGAACCCTGCGAACGCCCAAAATCGGGTCAAAATCGGAACTTTAATCCAAAATGGCCGACAATCTGTGATACTTGCACTATGACATTAATTGTAAATTCTGAGTGTTTTGGGGAGCTGTACAAGTGTACCAAGTTTCAAGTCTCTACGATAAAGTAAGTGAATAGGAAAGGGTCTTTTGAAAGTTGCTAGGTGGCGCCCTTGAGCCGTTTCTGTTGCGATTTTTCCAGGGACCTTAAAATACGTAAATTTTACACGGGCTCTATGCCCCCGCCAAGTTTGGTGAGTTTTTGAATATGAGAAAGCCCCCAAAAAGCCAATTCTTTTGGCACAATAAAAATAATAATAATAAACAGCACAGTTTCAATAGGCTCTCGCAGCGCTTAGCTGCTCGGGCCTAATAATAATTTACAGCACAGTTTCAATAGGCTCTCGCAGCGCTTAGCTGCTCGGGCCTAATAAGAAACAGTACAGTTTCAATAGGCTCTCGCAGCGCTTAGCTGCTCGGGCCTAATAATAATTTACAGCACAGTTTCAATAGGCTCTCGCAGCGCTTAGCTGCTCGGGCCTAATAATAATTTACAGCACAGTTTCAATAGGCTCTCGCAGCGCTTAGCTGCTCGGGCCTAATTAAAGCTCCGCGGAGCCTCAAGCGGCCCTCGCAGCTAGCGCTGCTCCGGCCTATAGCCACCGCGGGGGTACCAGCACCGCCCCCCGCCCGCCACCGCCGACGCTCGCGCGCCCTCATCCACGCTATCCGCTTTTACGGCTTCGGCAGAGCTCCCTGGCGATGAACCAAAAATCTGGAGCACATCGGGCCATGTAGAGAGGAGATACAGCTGTTTGATTAACCTAGGGGGCGCAGTGGAGTCAAATCACAATTAAACTCTATTGGGCTCCTTAGAGGTTCACAAGTGTCACTCATACAATGTCTGGTGCAAATCGGATGATGCGTTTGTGAATACGAGACGAACGTATGCATATTACGAGGGACAGCCATTTTGCCACGCCCCCACGGGTCAGTAGAGTTCATCATCAATGAGTTCATCATCAATAAGTTCATCATCATTTCATTTTATGTCAGTCTGCACAGGATGAAACCCATAAGAATTAGAGAGAAAAAGTAAGACATACAGTAGAAAAAACAGGTGACTTCCTGTCGGAAGTGTGCGGGGCTAATGTTATGTCATCAATCGACCACCTAACTGTCATGATGGCTGGTCTATAATGACACATAGAAAGTCTGATGCATCTGTGACCTGGCATTAGGAAGTAATTTCACATTCATGTTTCATGATGTATAATCAAAGTTTGGGACTTAGCCACGCCCCCACGGGTCAGTAGAGTTCATCACGGCAGAGTTCATCATCATTTCATTTCATGTCAGTCTGCACAGGATGAAACCCATAAGAATTAGAGAGAAAAAGTAAGACATACAGTAGAAAAAACAGGTCACTTCCTGTCGGAAGTGGGCGGGGCAAGGGTGATGTCATCAATCGACCACATAACTGTGATGAGGGCTTATCTATAATGAGACATAGAAAGTCTGATGCAGCTCTGACCTGGCATTTGGAAGTTATTTCACATTCATGTTTCATGGTGTATAGTCAAAGTTTGGGACTTAGCCACGCCCCCACGGGTCAGTAGAGTTCATCATGGGAGAGTTCATCATCATGTCATTTCATGTCAGCCTGCACAGGATGAAACCCATAAGAATTAGAGAGTAAAAGTAAGACATACAATTGAAGAAAGAGGTTACTTCCTGTCGGAAGTGGGCGGGGCTAGGGTGATGTCATCAATCGACCACCTAACTATGATGAAGGCTGGTCTATAATGAGACATAGAAAGTCTGATGCAGCTGTGACCTGGCATTTGGAAGTTATTTCACATTCATGTTTCATGCTGTATAGTCAAAGTTTGGGACTTAGCCACGCCCCCACGGGTCAGTCGAGTTCATCATGGGAGAGTTCATCATCATGTAATTTCATGTCAGCCTGCACAGGATGAATCCCATATGATTTAGAGAGTAAAAGTAAGACATACAATAGAAAAAACAGGTGATTTCCTGTCGGAAGTGGGCGGGGTTAAGGTGATGTCATCAACTGACCATCTCAATGTGATGAGGGGTGGTCTGTAGTCAGATATAGGAAGTCTGATGCAGCTGTGACCTTCTATGTGGAAGTTATTGTATCTTGATGTTTCATGGCGAATAGTCAAAGTTTGGGACTTAGCCACGCCCACATGCTTTGACATAGAAAAATTCCTACGATAACTTTTCATCTTTAATGTCTCAAGTCTCTGCTGACTGAGTTTGAAGTCTCTATCTCAAAAGCTGCAGGAGGAGATAGATCAGATGCGATGTCTATGAAAAAGAGGAAATGGCTGATTTTGATCCAAAATGGCCGACTTCCTGTTGGGTTTGCACCATGGCTCCAAGAGACTTTTTTGTAGGTCCTGACATGATACACATGTGTACCAAGTTTCATAATTCTAGGTTAAAGAATGGCTTGGGGCTGATCATTTAAAAAATTCTAGGGGGCGCTGTAGAGAAATTAGGCCACGCCCATCAACGACTGTTATGGATTCCTGTTCGGGGATGGATAAGGATGCATCCTAGTGAGTTTGGTGCAGCTGGGCTGAACGATGTGGAATCTAGAGCCAAACGTATGGCGGCGGCGTTACCTCTGCTTCGCCGCGGTCCCACGGCCACGCCCTCTACAGAAGACTCTTGGCGCTTTAAAGCAAGTGACACTAACATGTTATCTGTCATCCAACACAGAATCATGTTGATTAGGTGCAGTGAGCCAGAAAGGCAGCTTTCCATGGAAAAAAAAGCACTTCCTGTTCTGAGGGGCGGGGCTTAGATGACGTCAGACTATGACAACATAGGTTCGTAGGGGACCCTACCAGGATCAGTCATGTCAAGTTTGGTGCAGCTGGCCTCAAAATTGTGGAATCCACAGCCAAACGTAAGGACACGGCGTTTAGGGTCACTTCGCCACGCCGCCACGCCCACCTGCTGGATTCAAATGAGCTTGGCTTGGAATCCTCAACACACCAACATGTTTTCTGTCTGTGGACACAGTTTCACCTCAATTAGGTCAAAGGGGTCAGATAGCGACCGTTCAGCGTAAAAAATGACACTTCCTGTTCTCAGGGGGCGTGGCCTAAGTGACGTCATCATTTGACCGTTGGGTATTGTAGAGCATCCCATGATGATCAATCACTGAAAGTTTGGTGCTTCTATGAGTTTTTTTCAAAGAGTTATAACAGTTTGATGTTTCATGGCGAATCGGTGACCTTTGACCCCCGGAAAGACCCCTTCAGCAAGCCCGAAAACACAAACGTACGATAACTTTGGATCGGCCATGCCTTTTGAACGATCTGACCGAGTTTGAAGCCGATCGATCGAAATCCCTAGGACAAGTTCGATCAAATGCGAACCCTGCAAACGCCCAAAATCGGTTCAAAATCGGAACTTTAATCCAAAATGGCCGACAATCTGTGATACTTGCACTATGACATTAATTGTAAATTCAGAGTGTTTTGGGGAGCTCTACAAGTGTACCAAATTTCAAGTCTCTACGATAAAGTAAGTGAATAGGAAAGGGTCTTTTGAAAGTTGCTAGGTGGCGCCCTTGAGCCGTTTCTTGTGCGATTTTTCTGAGGACCTTAAAATACGAAATTTTTCACCGGGCTCTATGCCCCCGCCACGTTTGGTGAGTTTTTGAATATGATAAAGCCCCCAAAAAGCCCCCTAAAAAGGGTGGCAGAATCGTAATAATAATTAAAGCTCCGCGGAGCCTCAAGCGGCCCTCGCAGCCAAGCGCCGCTCAAGCCTATAGCCACCGCGGATGTTCCAGCACCGCCTCCCGCCGGCCACCGCCGACGCTCGCGCGCCGTCCTCCACGCGATCCGCTTCGATGCCTTCGGCAGCGTTCCCTGGCCATGCACCCCCAATCTGGAGCAGATTGGGCCATGTGGCAAGGAGATACAGCTGTTTGATTAACCTAGGGGGCGCAGTGGAGTGAAATTGCAATTAAACTCTATTGGGCTCCTTAGAGGTTAACAAGTGTCACTCATAAAAAGTCTGGTGCAAATCGGATGATGCGTCTGTGAATAAGAGACGATCGTATGCATATGGCGAGGGACAGCCATTTTGTCACGCCCCCACGGGTCAGCAGGCCTTTACAGAGTTCATCATCATCTCATTTTATGTCAGTCTGCACAGGGTTGGAATCCATGACACACCAACATGTTTTAGAGTGTAAAAGTAAGACATACAGTAGAAAAAACAGGTCACTTCCTGTCGGAAGTGGGCGGGGCAAGGGTGATGTCATCAATCGACCACATAACTGTGATGAGGGCTTATCTATAATGAGACATAGAAAGTCTGATGCAGCTCTGACCTGGCATTTGGAAGTTATTTCACATTCATGTTTCATGCTGTATAGTCAAAGTTTGGGACTTAGCCACGCCCCCACAGGTCAGTCGAGTTCATCATGGGAGAGTTCATCATCATGTCATTTCATGTCAGCCTGCACAGGATGAAACCCATAAGAATTAGAGAGTAAAAGTAAGACCTACAATTGAAGAAAGAGGTTACTTCCTGTCGGAAGTGGGCGGGGCTAGGGTGATGTCATCAATCGACCACCTAACTATGATGAAGGCTGGTCTATAATGAGACATAGAAAGTCTGATGCAGCTGTGACCTGGCATTTGGAAGTTATTTCACATTCATGTTTCATGCTGTATAGTCAAAGTTTGGGACTTAGCCACGCCCCCACGGGTCAGTCGAGTTCATCATGGGAGAGTTCATCATCATATCATGTCATGTCAGCCTACACCGGATGAAACCCATATGACTTAGAGAGTAAAAGTAAGACATACAATAGAAAAAACAGGTGACTTCCTGTCGGAAGTGGGCGGGGTTAAGGTGATGTCATCAACTGACCATCTCATTGTGATGAGGGGTGGTCTGTAGTCAGATATAGGAAGTCTGATGCAGCTGTGACCTTCTATGTGGAAGTTATTGCATCTTGATGTTTCATGGCAAATAGTCAAAGTTTGGGACTTAGCCACGCCCACATGCTTTGACATAGAAAAATTCCTACGATAACTTTTCATCTTTAATGTCTCAAGTCTCTGCTGACTGAGTTTGAAGTCTCTATCTCAAAAGCTGCAGGAGGAGATAGATCAGATGCGATGTCTATGAAAAAGAGGAAATGGCTGATTTTGATCCAAAATGGCCGACTTCCTGTTGGGTTTGCACCATGGCTCCAAGAGACTTTTTTGTAGGTCCTGACATGATACACATGTGTACCAAGTTTCATAATTCTAGGTTAAAGCATGGCTTGGGGCTGATCATTTAAAAATTTCTAGGGGGCGCTGTAGAGAAATTAGGCCACGCCCATCAACGACTGTTATGGATTCCTGTTCGGGGATGGATAAGGATGCATCCTAGTGAGTTTGGTGCAGCTGGGCTGAACGATGTGGAATCTAGAGCCAAACGTATGGCGGCGGCGTTACCTCTGCTTCGCCGCGGTCCCACGGCCACGCCCTCTACAGAAGACTCTTGGCGCTTTAAAGCAAGTGAGACTAACATGTTATCTGTCATCCAACACAGAATCATGTTGATTAGGTGCAGTGAGCCAGAAAGGCAGCTTTCCATGGAAAAAAAAGCACTTCCTGTTCTGAGGGGGCGGGGCTTAGATGACGTCAGACCATGACAACATAGGATCGTAGGGGACCCTACCAGGATCACTCATGTCAAGTTTGGTGCAGCTGGCCTCAAAATTGTGGAATCCACAGCCAAACGTAAGGACACGGCGTTTAGGGTCACTTCGCCACGCCGCCACGCCCACCTGCTGGATTCAAATGAGCTTGGCTTGGAATCCTCAACACACCAACATGTTTTCTGTCTGTGGACACAGTTTCACCTCGATTAGGTCAAAGGGGTCAGATAGCGACCGTTCAGCGTAAAAAATGACACTTCCTGTTCTCAGGGGGCGTGGCCTAAGTGACGTCATCATTTGACCGTTGGGTATTGTAGAGCATCCCATGATGATCAATCACTGAAAGTTTGGTGCTTCTATGAGTTTTTTTCAAAGAGTTATAACAGTTTGATGTTTCATGGCGAATCGGTGACCTTTGACCCCCGGAAAGACCCCTTCAGCAAGCCCGAAAACGCAAACCTACGATAACTTTGGATCGGCCATGCCTTATGAACGATCTGACCGAGTTTGAAGCCGATCGATCGAAATCCCTAGGACAAGTTCGATCAAATGCGAACCCTGCAAACGCCCAAAATCGGGTCAAAATCGGAACTTTAATCCAAAATGGCCGACAATCTGTGATACTTGCACTATGACATTAATTGTAAATTCTGAGTGTTTTGGGGAGCTGTACAAGTGTACCAAGTTTCAAGTCTCTACGATAAAGTAAGTGAATAGGAAAGGGTCCTTTGAAAGTTGCTAGGTGGCGCCCTTGAGCCGTTTCTTTTGCGATTTTTGCAACGACCATAAAATACAAAATTTTTCACCGGGCTCTATGCCCCCGCCAAGTTTGGTGAGTTTTTGAATATGATAAAGCCCCCAAAAAGCCCCCCAAAGAAGGTGGCAGAAAAATAATAATAATAAACAGCAAGGTTTCAATAGGCTCTCGCAGCGCTTAGCTGCTCGGGCCTAATTAAAGCTCCGCGGAGCCTCAAGCGGCCCTCGCAGCCAAGCGCCGCTCAAGCCTATAGCCACCGCGGATGTTCCAGCACCGCCTCCCGCCGGCCACCGCCGACGCTCGCACGCCGTCCTCCATGCGATCCGCTTCGATGTCTTCGGCAGCGTTCACTGGCCATGCACCCAAAATCTGGAGCAGATTGGGCCATGTGGCAAGGAGATACAGCTGTTTGATTAACCTAGGGGGCGCAGTGGAGTCAAATTGCAATTAAACTGTATTGGGCTCCTCAGAGGTTCACAAGTTTCACTCATAAAAAGTCTGGTGCAAATAGGATGATTCGTTTGTGAATAAGAGACGATCGTATGCATATGGCGAGGGACAGCCATTTTGCCACTCCCCCACGGGTCTGTAGGCATTGACAGAGTTCATCATCATCTAATGTTATGTCAGTGTGCACAGGGTTGGAATCCATGACACACCAACATGTTTTAGAGTGTAAAAGTAAGACATACAGTATAAAAAACAGGTGACTTCCTGTCGGAAGTGGGCGGGGCTAAGGTGATGTCATCAATCGACCACCTAACTGTGATGAGGGGTGGTCTGTAGTCAGATATAGGAAGTCTGATGCAGCTGTGACCTTCTATGTGGAAGTTATTGCATCTTGATGTTTCATGGCGAATAGTCAAAGTTTGGGACTTAGCCACGCCCACATGCTTTGACATAGAAAAATTCCTACGATAACTTTTCATCTTTAATGTCTCAAGTCTCTGCTGACTGAGTTTGAAGTCTCTATCTCAAAAGCTGCAGGAGGAGATAGATCAGATGCGATGTCTATGAAAAAGAGGAAATGGCTGATTTTGATCCAAAATGGCCGACTTCCTGTTGGGTTTGCACCATGGCTCCAAGAGACTTTTTTGTAGGTCCTGACATGATACACATGTGTACTAAGTTTCATAATTGTAGGTTAAAGCATGGCTTGGGGCTGATCATTTAAAAATTTCTAGGGGGCGCTGTAGAGAAATTAGGCCACGCCCATCAACGACTGTTATGGATTCCTGTTCGGGGATGGATAAGGATGCATCCTAGTGAGTTTGGTGCAGCTGGGCTGAACGATGTGGAATCTAGAGCCAAACGTATGGCGGCGGCGTTACCTCTGCTTCGCCGCGGTCCCACGGCCACGCCCTCTACAGAAGACTGTTGGCGCTTTAAAGCAAGTGAGACTAACATGTTATCTGTCATCCAACACAGAATCATGTTGATTAGGTGCAGTGAGCCAGAAAGGCAGCTTTCCATGGAAAAAAAAGCACTTCCTGTTCTGAGGGGGCGGGGCTTAGATGACGTCAGACTATGACAACATAGGATCGTAGGGGACCCTACCAGGATCACTCATGTCAAGTTTGGTGCAGCTGGCCTCAAAATTGTGGAATCCACAGCCAAACGTAAGGACACGGCGTTTAGGGTCACTTCGCCACGCCGCCACGCCCACCTGCTGGATTCAAATGAGCTTGGCTTGGAATCCTCAACACACCAACATGTTTTCTGTCTGTGGACACAGTTTCACCTCGATTAGGTCAAAGGGGTCAGATAGCGACCGTTCAGCGTAAAAAATGACACTTCCTGTTCTCAGGGGGCGTGGCCTAAGTGACGTCATCATTTGACCGTTGGGTATTGTAGAGCATCCCATGATGATCAATCACTGAAAGTTTGGTGCTTCTATGAGTTTTTTTCAAAGAGTTATAACAGTTTGATGTTTCATGGCGAATCGGTGACCTTTGACCCCCGGAAAGACCCCTTCAGCAAGCCCGAAAACGCAAACCTACGATAACTTTGGATCGGCCATGCCTTATGAACGATCTGACCGAGTTTGAAGCCGATCGATCGAAATCCCTAGGACAAGTTCGATCAAATGCGAACCCTGCAAACGCCCAAAATCGGGTCAAAATCGGAACTTTAATCCAAAATGGCCGACAATCTGTGATACTTGCACTATGACATTAATTGTAAATTCTGAGTGTTTTGGGGAGCTGTACAAGTGTACCAAGTTTCAAGTCTCTACGATAAAGTAAGTGAATAGGAAAGGGTCCTTTGAAAGTTGCTAGGTGGCGCCCTTGAGCCGTTTCTTTTGCGATTTTTGCAACGACCATAAAATACAAAATTTTTCACCGGGCTCTATGCCCCCGCCAAGTTTGGTGAGTTTTTGAATATGATAAAGCCCCCAAAAAGCCCCCCAAAGAAGGTGGCAGAAAAATAATAATAATAAACAGCAAGGTTTCAATAGGCTCTCGCAGCGCTTAGCTGCTCGGGCCTAATTAAAGCTCCGCGGAGCCTCAAGCGGCCCTCGCAGCCAAGCGCCGCTCAAGCCTATAGCCACCGCGGATGTTCCAGCACCGCCTCCCGCCGGCCACCGCCGACGCTCGCACGCCGTCCTCCATGCGATCCGCTTCGATGTCTTCGGCAGCGTTCACTGGCCATGCACCCAAAATCTGGAGCAGATTGGGCCATGTGGCAAGGAGATACAGCTGTTTGATTAACCTAGGGGGCGCAGTGGAGTCAAATTGCAATTAAACTGTATTGGGCTCCTCAGAGGTTCACAAGTTTCACTCATAAAAAGTCTGGTGCAAATAGGATGATTCGTTTGTGAATAAGAGACGATCGTATGCATATGGCGAGGGACAGCCATTTTGCCACTCCCCCACGGGTCTGTAGGCATTGACAGAGTTCATCATCATCTAATGTTATGTCAGTGTGCACAGGGTTGGAATCCATGACACACCAACATGTTTTAGAGTGTAAAAGTAAGACATACAGTATAAAAAACAGGTGACTTCCTGTCGGAAGTGGGCGGGGCTAAGGTGATGTCATCAATCGACCACCTAACTGTGATGAGGGGTGGTCTGTAGTCAGATATAGGAAGTCTGATGCAGCTGTGACCTTCTATGTGGAAGTTATTGCATCTTGATGTTTCATGGCGAATAGTCAAAGTTTGGGACTTAGCCACGCCCACATGCTTTGACATAGAAAAATTCCTACGATAACTTTTCATCTTTAATGTCTCAAGTCTCTGCTGACTGAGTTTGAAGTCTCTATCTCAAAAGCTGCAGGAGGAGATAGATCAGATGCGATGTCTATGAAAAAGAGGAAATGGCTGATTTTGATCCAAAATGGCCGACTTCCTGTTGGGTTTGCACCATGGCTCCAAGAGACTTTTTTGTAGGTCCTGACATGATACACATGTGTACTAAGTTTCATAATTGTAGGTTAAAGCATGGCTTGGGGCTGATCATTTAAAAATTTCTAGGGGGCGCTGTAGAGAAATTAGGCCACGCCCATCAACGACTGTTATGGATTCCTGTTCGGGGATGGATAAGGATGCATCCTAGTGAGTTTGGTGCAGCTGGGCTGAACGATGTGGAATCTAGAGCCAAACGTATGGCGGCGGCGTTACCTCTGCTTCGCCGCGGTCCCACGGCCACGCCCTCTACAGAAGACTGTTGGCGCTTTAAAGCAAGTGAGACTAACATGTTATCTGTCATCCAACACAGAATCATGTTGATTAGGTGCAGTGAGCCAGAAAGGCAGCTTTCCATGGAAAAAAAAGCACTTCCTGTTCTGAGGGGGCGGGGCTTAGATGACGTCAGACTATGACAACATAGGATCGTAGGGGACCCTACCAGGATCACTCATGTCAAGTTTGGTGCAGCTGGCCTCAAAATTGTGGAATCCACAGCCAAACGTAAGGACACGGCGTTTAGGGTCACTTCGCCACGCCGCCACGCCCACCTGCTGGATTCAAATGAGCTTGGCTTGGAATCCTCAACACACCAACATGTTTTCTGTCTGTGGACACAGTTTCACCTCGATTAGGTCAAAGGGGTCAGATAGCGACCGTTCAGCGTAAAAAATGACACTTCCTGTTCTCAGGGGGCGTGGCCTAAGTGACGTCATCATTTGACCGTTGGGTATTGTAGAGCATCCCATGATGATCAATCACTGAAAGTTTGGTGCTTCTATGAGTTTTTTTCAAAGAGTTATAACAGTTTGATGTTTCATGGCGAATCGGTGACCTTTGACCCCCGGAAAGACCCCTTCAGCAAGCCCGAAAACGCAAACCTACGATAACTTTGGATCGGCCATGCCTTTTGAACGATCTGACCGAGTTTCAAGCCGATCGATCGAAATCCCTAGGACAAGTTCGATCAAATGCGAACCCTGTAAACGCCCAAAATCGGGTCAAAATCGGAACTTTAATCCAAAATGGCCGACAATCTGTGATACTTGCACTATGACATTAATTGTAAATTCAGAGTGTTTTGGGGAGCTCTACAAGTGTACCAAGTTTCAAGTCTCTACGATAAAGTAAGTGAATAGGAAAGGGTCTTTTGAAAGTTGCTAGGTGGCGCCCTTGAGCCGTTTCTTTTGCGATTTTTGCAACCACCATAAAATACAAAATTTTTCACCGGGCTCTATGCCCCCGCCACGTTTGGTGAGTTTTTGAATATGATAAAGCCCCC
>NW_028263374.1:0-32235 GCF_051168715.1 Poecilia mexicana
CATACCTGGATCATTGAATGCTTAGAGATGTACATCAATAGGACTCTAAGAGCCTTCATTGCAAACACGATGGGGCTGTGGAAAACCACCCTTGAAGCCAACTGCAAACCACTTGCACAAGTGTCCATCAAATGTGGCATATACCAAGGAGATGCTCTGTCCCCACTGCTGTTCTGCATAGGCCTGAACCCCCTCAGCCAAATCATCAACAAGACTGGCTACGGATACCGACTCAAGAACGGGGCCACAATCAGTCACCTCCTCTACATGGATGACATCAAGCTGTACGCCAAGAGCGAGCGAGACATCGACTCACTGATCCACACCACCAGGATCTACAGCACTGACATTGGGATGTCATTCGGACTAGAGAAGTGTGTCCGGATGGTTACAAAGAGAGGGAAGGTCGTCCGCACAGAAGGGGTCTCACTCCCAGAGGGAACGATAGCAGACATAGAGCACAGCTACAAGTACCTGGGAATACCACAAGCAAATGGCAACATCGATGAGGTCACAAGGAAAGGAGCCACAGCCAAATACCTCCAACGAATAAGGCAAGTCCTGAGAAGCCAGCTCAATGGCAAGAACAAGATCCGTGCAATAAACAGCTATGCCTTACCAGTAATCAGATACCCTGCCGGAATAATTAGCTGGCCAATGGAAGAGATGAAGGCCACGGACGTTAAGACTCGGAAGCTACTAACCATGCATGGAGGGTTCCACCCCAAATCCAGCACCCTGAGACTGTACACAAGCCGTAAGGAATGAGGCAGAGGACTAGTGAGTGTGAGAGCCACTGTCCAGGATGAAACATCCAAGATCCATAAATACATCAAGGACAAAGCCTCAACGGACGATGTGCTCAGCGAATGTCTCAGGCAATGGGGAACAGAGGACGAGGTGCTGGAGGAACCATCATGGGAAGACAAGCCCCTACATGGGATGTACCACCGACAAATAACTGAAGTGGCTGATATCAGGAAATCCTACCAATGGCTGGAGAAAGCTGGACTCAAGGACAGCACAGAGGCCCTCATCCTGGCCGCCCAGGAACAGGCCCTAAACACCAGAGCAATAGAGGCTCAGATCTACCACACCAGGCAAGACCCAAGGTGTAGGTTGTGCAAGGAGGCCCCTGAGACAGTCCAGCACATAACAGCAGGGTGCCAGATGCTGGCAGGGAAAGCGTACATGGAACGACATAACCAAGTGGCGGGCATAGTGTACAGGAACATCTGTGCAGAATATGGACTGGAAGCCCCGAGATCAAAGTGGGGAACACCCCCAAAGGTGGTGGAGAATGACCGAGCTAAGATCCTGTGGGACTTCCAGATCCAGACAGACAAGATGGTAATGGAGAACCAACCGGACATTGTGGTGGTGGATAAAGAACAGAGGAAAGCCGTTGTGGTGGATGTAGCAATACCAAGTGACCACAACATCAGGAAAAAGGAGAAACTGGAGAAATACCAGGGCCTCAGAGAGGAACTGGAGAAGGCCTGGAAGGTGAAGACCACAGTGGTGCCTGTGGTCATCGGGGCCCTCGGGGCAGTCACCCCCAAACTGGAGCAGTGGCTCAAACAGATCCCAGGAACAACATCAGACATCTCAGTCCAGAAATGTGCAGTTCTAGGCACAGCCAAGATACTGGAGGAGAACCTGAAGCTCCCAGGCCTCTGGTAGAGGACCCGAGCTCAGAGGATGATAGAGAGAGAGAGAGAGAGAGAGAGAGAGAGAGAGAGAGAGAGAGAGAGAGACCACCCGCAGAGGGTGAGAAGGGATTTTTATATATAGGTTTGTTGGTTGTTTTTTTTTTTGTCATAGTACCCCCAAGAATTTAAAACTACTTTCACCCCTGGTACTATGTCATCTGAAACCCAGCAATAGTCAACTGCAAATGTGCAGACATTACCTGGTGGGCGGGGCTAATGGTCTAACCTGTCACTGCAGAGCAGAAGAAGAAGTTGTTTGATTTTTAGACCTGTGTTCAACAAGATGAGATCAGCAAGTATCGGCCGATCACCGATTTCATAAAATTAAGGAAATTGGCACCGATTAAGGAAATTGTTTTTTAACCCATCCGAGAGTTTAAAGAGACTTCCACACTTGTCAGATTCTCACTTGTAAAAAAATCTAAACTAAAATGAAGAACGCCAGAAATTCGTTTTATAACTGTAAAATATTTCAGGTTGGTTTATCAAATAAAATTAGTGTGTACCAATATGAAAATTTGGGTCAATATTTAAATTAATATTGCTGTTACTGATAAACATCCACAATCCTTTGGTGCATCACTATTATCATCACATTACCTTCAGATATAGTAATCAATAAGATGGAAAGAAACATTGGTTGCTAAAATCGGCCCAGTTTCATGTATCGGGGTGATGTTGATATTTTGTGCATCTCTAAGTAAACACATTGAAGTACCTTAGCGGGATACTCGTCTATGATCTTCAGCAGGTCCTGGCATCGCTGAATCAGAGGTTTGGTGGTGGCGTCTGCTTTGAGGTTTGCCTGAAACAACACGGTAACAAACATAAAAACAGGAAGAAAATTAGCACAACTATTTAAAGAATAAGAATATAGGAGTCCTTGTGAATCACCCAAAAACTCTTAAAAGGACATTTGTTGACAATCTCAAGGCAGAGGTTATCCCAGCATCTTATTTCACCACAGTTCTTCCTTCCACTAAACTATCACAAGGTCCCCGTTATTTTTGCTGCTGATTAATGACTGCTTTGCTGGGAATCAGAGACAGTAACAGAGTGTTAGGTCATCATGGAGATGTTCAGCAGCTGAAACTTATGATCAAATTCAATAGCGGTTTGCTGATGTTAGATGCGACTCACCAGCAGGAAGCTGGGCTGCTGTAAGCTTGGGCTGCTCATGTTCCTCAGCTCCACCTGGAGCTGCAAAACAAACACAGGCAAGTTTTTATCCTGATGCTAACTGATCAGAAACATTTTCGTTAACTATTTTAATCGGTTCTGTCAGAAAGCAAACCGCTCTGGAAACAAGGAGGAGTTATAAACTATTGAACTGCAGAGAGGGGGAGGCCGAACACCCTGAGTCAGCTAACGGTGGTTAGCTACAGCCGTTTAAACTGACAACAGCTGCTATAAGCTGGACGGAAGTTCATTATGAAACACCGGAAACTACCTGGAATAATTCAATCTGTTAATGGCGTCTTCCTCACCTCTGTCCACAGGAAAAAATTAAAGTTCGAGTGGGCTTTACACGAACCGCGTTTCCATAAGTTCACCAGAAGCGGGTAGCCTTCTTCTCCGTTAAGCTCACAGGAGCCGATTACATGCTGTAGGCCGCTCCCGCCATCTGCTGGAAGTACAGAGAATGACATTCTTCTTCTTTTGTATTTTATAGGGGGATAGCAACCTACTTAAGATGCATTTACCGCCACCTACCGGACTGGAATGTGGTCATCAATGATATTCAGAGGGAATTTAATATGACACCTCAATGGTTTGTTTGTATGAGCGTGCAAATTCACACCCATACACACTCGTAAACACATGTATGTATACCAGTGATTCTTGAGAATAGGGACAAAACAGGTCCTATGGATAAAGCACCAAATTTGAATAAAATATACACAAAATATAATTTTTTAAAATATCAGACTAAACTAACCTGGGTCATGTGAGCACAACAATGTATATTTTTCTTGTATTTGCTGAATTTTTTTTATTTTATTTTAAACATTGTAGTTGGTGGATGATGCCTGTAAAATCCCTTGTCCCGGAGCTGAACTCAACACATTATAATAGTTTAAAACAATTAAAGAAATACTAAAATTATATATTATGACAATTAAATATAAGTAGTCATATAAATAATTATAAAAGTATCGATAAATTGAATTAAAAATAATTTTTAGATATTTCCCAACTCTGTTGAAATTTGTCCCTAGTTTTTGTCAACACCGTCAGACATGAAAAGCATAGACATAATATAAGGATAGACCCTCATGGACCGCTCTCTATTGTCGCTGACGAGATTTAGGGCGGCCATCTTGGAGCGGTCCACCACTCCACTCAGCGTTATGTGTTTAGCAGCACAATGACGTATCAGCGCATTTAATCGATCATAACACACTTTTTTGCTACTGGAAACCATATTCAAACATCTATCAAAGCTACATTTATAAACAATTGTATTATTTAAGTATGTTTTTAATACATAGTTCAGCATATTTAATATGCTTAGTGGCTATAACAATAGAATAGGAATGGAATATTCTGATATCGATGTATGAAGAGCATATTACAAAGCACACAGCCATTCATAATTTATTTAATAAATTATTTAGTAATATCAATACATATTTATATAAATATACAAACACAAATAAATAATGATTAATAATGAATAATATATATTGGATGTTTATATGTATGTGTATGTATACAGATATATATATATATATATATGTGTGTGTGTGTGTGTGTGTGTGTGTGTGTGTGTGTTTTCAGCCAACGAGTTCCAGCTTCAGAGATTCAGCAGCTGATATTGAGTCCAAAATCCGGTGAGATTCATCCTGCAGTGAATCCGTCTCTCTTTATAGATTTCTCCCTCTTCTTCCTCACATCGTGTCTTTAGGAAACTTTCAAAACAAAAACGGAAGATTTAGGATGTATCTTACTTTGACAGAGTGAAAGAATATAAATAATAGTCTTTACCACCTGTGTAAACTTTGCTGGTGAATGTTATAACACATAATATAAGTTTTATAATATGTGTTATATTGTTTCATTTCTAATATAGGCCCTTGTGTCAGATAATCTAAGTCAATGTTAGAGAATAATTAATTTTTTTAGATTAACAGAATCTCAGTTAGCCTTCATAGCGGGGCTGAACCCGTATTACACCAAGCACTGTAGCTAATATTAGCTGGTATCTCGCCGGTGGACATAAATACAGTAAAGTAATATTATAATCACAATATATACACAATAATATGTCCATCTTACTTGTGAAATGTTGTCTGTGGAGCCCTCACATCAATAGTCATCGATCCGAGCAACAATATCCCTCAGTGCTGAGGCATCTTCTGCTGTTTTGGTTGAGCAAAGTAGGAGGGACGACCGCTCCAAGATGGCCGCCGTATTTCCTGCGCCGGAGCAGCCAATGCGGGGTCTACTCTTATATTATGTTTATGGCAGTGGTTCTTAACCTGGGTTCGATCGAACCCCAGGGGTTCGATGAGTCTGTCTTAGTGGTTCTGCGGAGCCTCTGCCGCGGAGGTAAAGACACACCTGTGTAAAGTCGTGATGACGCCCCGCTTTGCCATCACTTGCTGCAGAGGATCACGTTACATTGCTGAGCCAATCAGAGCTGCGGAGGAGCACTGATTGACGGAGCTCCACTCTCAGCATGAATTTGAACTTGTGTCTTTAATTACTTCAGCAAAACTGACCGTTTTTACCAAATTCTGTAGTTTTCGGAGTACTTCTAAATCTGCTCCTTAGTCGCATCTTTTCGGGGTTGGTACTGCCTCTAGTGGCGTGGGGGTGGTAACACAACTAATATAATTACATTACTAAATCAGAATACCGAAAAGTCTTTATTATTTATTATAAATTTTTCATTCTCTTAAGAATGTAGAGCTAATTAAATGATCTAAACAAAACCTTAAAGTGGTTCCAGTTTCTCTCGATGGCCAACCTGTTGAAACTGTGGCAAATTTGGCTCGTTCCTGGACAGTCAGCTCGGCTTTGCTGAAAACACTGACTATATTTTGAAGAACTGTTCTCAGAGACTCTACCTTTTAAGAAGACTTAGTGATCATGGGGTGACCCAACTAGACTCTAGTTGGGTCACCCCTATTTCTTGAATTTGGGGGGAGGGGGGAGTGGGCATCACCTTCTATTTATCACTACAGAAGGGTTCAGTGAATGCGCATATGAAACTGGTGGGTTCGGTACCTCAAAAAAGGTTAAGAACCACTGGTCTATGGTCTCACTAACAGGGGCAGAGAGAGGTCTCCCAATGCATTGTGGGAAGAATACATATTTCCTGTTACTATTCATATTTTGCTTACATAAAATTATTATTTCTCTGAAATTTTGAGTGTGAATTAAAATCCTTAGTATGAAGATTGATTTTTTTTTTAAATAAACCATTACCCACTGTCTTCATGTTTTTATTTTGGACCGTCCGTGAGAACCACATGTGCGAAGCTTATAGTCATCAGTCTCGGACTGAATTTCACTGTGCATGAGGTTCAGCAATTGTAGTGTAGTGGAGAACCTTGTTAGCTATAGCACTATGGTGATGGGCCTGGCAAGCATTTCTTTTATTGCGCTCTGTGTCACGCATGCGCCCATGTCAAGCATGACAGCTTCTGATACTTCCAGGGGCAAATCTAGCTGTGTGAGCTGTGGCTAAAATGCTAGGTCCAAAGCAATGAGCTTTAAATTTCTTCAGGAATTTTCTAGTTAATCTTATTATATACATATGCATAAACGCTGTTACACTAATAAAAAACACTTCTTTCCATTTTTGGTAATGAGGTCAAATAATATATCAAAACTCTTGGAAATTTCACCAATACTAAATACTACCCTAAATACTTTACCAAAAATTAAATTAAATACCATACTACCCTAAAGCTATTAAAATTTGCACTTTATGTTCTCTTTAATGTACTTATGTAATACTAGGCTGATTTACTGCCTCAATGTTTGTTGCCATCTCTATCCTGTTTTTCTAATATTATGTATTTTGTGTCTCAATCAAGATTATAAACAAACAGAAAAAGACAGATGCATCCTTGAAGGCGTGCCATGTGCATGCTGGAGGAGAGAGAGGGCGGAGGGGTGAGTGAAAGGGTTTTAAGGCACTCCCCCTGCTAACATGGAGCGATACACTTTGAAAATATATACAAATACATGAAAACAGAAATTAAAAATACTTCTACAAATAGATGGGCTGTGATTGGCCTTACAGTGTATTACAATAACATTATTTAATATATATACATTGATATCTTTTTATACTTAATGTCATGCACAGTGTTGTAATATAATAAAATTTGTAATTTGTTATACAATAAATGGCATTTTTAAATTATTAATATTTGTCGGTCTCTTTCATTTCATTAGGTTTTGATCTGGGTTGGGCTTCTTTGGAGAGTTTCATTTTCAATGACAGTCCTATGCAGCCATCTAGTGGAGGATTAGGGATATAGGATGAAACCCATTTGCACACTAGAGCAAACAAAATAAATAAAAAATTGTAGGGGGGACAATCTTGGCACAGAAACTATGTGGAAGGGGCCTTACATACCCTCCAAGTTTGGTCAGTGTGGCTCCTTCCCTTGACACACCTGCCATTGACCTCCATTCATTTAAAGAATTGCTCATTCAAAGCATCTCCAAAATTATAAGTGCTCTTTTGACCAGACTTGGTTTTCTATGCTCCCTCCAACCCTCTGCAGGTGCCCACCATGTTTGGTGGTCTGAGCTAAAGACTCCAATTCATTTTTCTGCCTACTCAGTCTGGCTAGGAATTTCCTATAGGGCTGGGGTTTAACCTAACTTCAATTGCCTCTTACTTCAACTTAGCCAGATTTTATTCAATTTTTATTTCTTTTTGAACTCTGTTTTGGAAATAAATCACACTTCACTTTTAAAATGCCATCTCTGATCCTCTGTTGGATGAAAGATTTGTTGCTCTGAAGACTGGACTTTGGTTTTAAGTGTCTACTCTTTTAATCATGTTTTATTTGATTTCATTTGTCTTCAAACTCAGTTTTTAAGACAGAAATCACAGCTCAGATTCAAATCTCATCTCTGAGCTTCTGCTGTGTGCCAAAAATGTTTCTAAATGCCATTCTGAACATCAGAAATGGGCTTTAAAATGTATGTCAGCATTTCAGCATTTCCCATAATGCATTGCATGGTGGGGCTTCAAATTGTAGATCATAGTTCAACTGTTTTTGCTGCAAACCTTAACAAACCATATACTGTTGTGATCAGAATGAGCTCAACTGTGGAACTGGATGACTTAGAATGAACTTGGAAACATGTAGAAAATCGGCACCATGACTCAGAATGGGATGCATTTAGTTGAACTGCTGCCTGCTGATCATAGAAGATGCATCCCATGGTGGCAGTTTTGGGTAAGTTAATGTGGTCATGTACCCTCTTTGGCTCACATAATACTGATCATTCTAGAGGTCTTGCGGTGTATGATGGCACTAGAATGACTCTTTACTCATGCAGGGGTGATGAATCCCAGCAGGTATGTGGAAGCCAGCAGCTTGGTGTGGCTGGTCCAGGTTCTCCTTCCTTGGAAGGTTGACTGGGTGGTGACACTTTGCTATGGCTGCATTTGTTTATTCCTCTAGGTGGCACTGTGGCATAGGGAGCAGTAACAACATGGTGAAAATCTGCTGGTGCACAGTTCATGTTAGCTAGCTTGACAAAGGTGAGTTAGGTCCCCACCAAGCAGATCGTCAGCACTCAACCCAGACCAAAAGAGAATCAACGGAGAACGCTTCTGCTTCCTGGGCATGCTAGTTCCACCTTGCGGTGTTAACGGATAGCGTGTTTTTGAAACCAGGGGCGTGGTATGTATCAGCCTTCCCAGGTTCCGCCTATAGGAACAGCACGTGGGAAAGGTGACTCTAGGACTCAGGAGTCTTAAATGCAGTCCAGTCTTCTATGAGGAATAGCCTCACACATACAACATGCACACCAACTGGTATTTTGTCTTCAATCTTACAGCTCCACTCTTTCTAACTGCAAAAGGAATGAATGTTAATTTCAGGAAATCTTCAGCTTAAAGGTCTGCTAAACAGCCTTAACCTCCTAAGACCTGAGCTCCTTTATTATTAAAGCCATTGATTTTTGCAATCACTAGGTCCCAATCAGCCCAAATATAAAATTTGTTTTACATGATGTAGTTGAGAAAAATTGTCCACATATGAGGGCACTCAGTTTAATTTTCAGAAACATTCTCACAATTAATGAAATCCAAAACCTTTAGTTTCTGTTCACATTAGCATTATTTCTGAGTTCAGAAACATAATGATGCACAGTAGTTGACTCTTTCAGCAATGTGGCCCATTCAAAGTACTATTAACAGGTATGGGAAGACATGGGTCCCTAAAAAGTAAAATCCCTTTTTTATGGCTGTAAAATTCTCAAAATGTGCAATGAGTCTGAGTTTTTGCTCCTCAGCTTTCAGTATTAAACATTTCTGTCTATTGAAAAATTGAAGAGTTTAAAGAGAAAAAAATCAGAATTTAAATTTTCAAGTTTATTACTGAACAAAAACTTTCTGATGACGGGGGCAAACAATTTAAGATGAACAATTTAAATTTTCAACTATATTACATAAATGCAGAGAAAACTGAAGCCTGGCCTCCAATGTACAAGTTTTTATGCCCGTTTTTTTAAAATCAAATTATGTCAGGCGTTTTCATTTCTTGTGGTAGGCTCTAAAGCAGTTTCTCTCCAGCTGCAGACAGAATCCCACTCTGGATCCATCCATACTTTATCTGTAATACTTCAGGTTGAGAGGGTGCTGGTACCCATCTCCAGTGGTCAAGAGCAAGAGGCAGGGGACACACTAGACAGCTCACTGGACAGGTAATCAATTCCTCACTAGGCTGATTTATTTTTCTCACAATTAATCTTTTGGCAGAATTTTTTTTTCTTTTTGCCAAAATCACTTTAAGTTAAAAAATTACATAGGACATTATTTTTGTTTTTTATGTTGATTTTATTTTCAACATAAATAGTTATTGCACAAATTATGCAGGAATCAAGATGGAGCTAACAGTTAGCCAATAACTGTAGCTTTCATATGACTAACATTAGCTTGTACAAATATTTTACACAACCTGGTTCACTGGTTATGTCTCATGTTCACTGCCTTCAGATATCAGCCTTCTGGGAAGTCTGGTGGATTTTCTTTTAGAAATTTCCATAATTTTATGCCTCATTTCAACTCGTCCTCTGCCGTTTTCTCTCTTGCACTGCTACTCCATTGATACAATACGAAATTCCGTAATGGAAATATTTACTCTATCTGCTGCAACATGCACGTGATACACCGTTGGAAAGCTTATTTTATGAACTTTCTAATTTATGAATGCAACCAACCATTCAGGAATTATGGTACAGAGTAGGTTGGGTGACAAATGACACAACTGAGAATCTTTCATTTGATTGGTCAAGCTTATATCAAACTTTCCCGGGTTGCTATTATAATGTATCATATATGCCCTGAAAGGGCAATGTCTAAGCTTTTCTGCACTTCTGGAATTTTTTTTTGATATGTTGAACTGTTCAGAAATTACAGTAATGGGAAGAACACAAGCCGAATCCTGTCGGTCCCAACAGGTTTGTTGTAAGAGGGTTAATCAATGTATAACTTAATCAGCAGAACACTTATAATCATCCCAATTTCATTAAAATTAATTTGATCATTAACTTTTTAGTAGATCACATTAAGAGTATTTTATATATTCCTCTAAACATGTTCATTATAACCAAAGTAGAAAACTAATCAGAAAATAGTGTAACAGGTGTTTTGTTATTGAAACTGCTCATATCTGTCTTATAAAAGTTTGAAAATATTCTATTAACCATGTGCTAATTTTTATAATCAAAATCTGCTTATTGATGCACTGGGGCATTTCAGCAGTCAGGAGAGCACTTTTTGGTTCAGGTACCAGTTTTAGGCAATTTCAAATGAAAAACTTGGATAGCTGATATACTTTGGTAATATTTTATTCAGTAAAATGTTTCTTTATGAAAATGAACAGGTCTATTCTTCCCGCCTTGGGAAAATGCAGGGAGGATTAGATGGCAATGAATTCGTCCTTGGCCTTGGTAACACCTGCATGGTCTCTGGTGTGCAAACAGCAGCACGTCATTACGGGCTTTTTCAGACCACCTCTAAACTGGATTAGAATGCACCAAAAAGTAGAAACACACCTTTATAAAGTTATTTAGCAAACAGCTAGTCAGATCACTGGGGTGGAACACTCTTAACTACCATGCAGTGGTTTCTAAAGGTGGATCTTCAGATTTTTGTATTTTGCTCATTATATTTTTTGGCTTTGGTTTCTGATTATGTTGAGCTGTTATTTAATGCACTTAATTTTTTAAAGTAAAATTCTTAATGATTTTTAAGTTGAATAGTGACTGTTTTCTTTATGGTTTCAATTTTACACATGACATTAACTTACCTTGGTAGATGAGATAACAAGCAACAGGTAGTAAAAATGTGTAATATCTCCATCTTCAACAAAATTTAACTAAGTACTTATCCACATATTGGTAAATAAATTTAAGAAGCATAGTAAATGATTATTAAAATGTAGTTAAATTTTGTAAGATGTTCCATCAAAAACTTGCTATACTGCTAAAAATATAAAGGGAACATTTCACTTTAATTTTGTGTGTGGCTCCAAATCCAGGCTTCCATTGGTTAATAAATTTTCATTTCCATTCATGATTTTTGTGTGATTTTGTTGTCAGCACATTCAACTTTGTACAGAACAAAGTATTCAATGAGAATATTTCATTCATTCAGATCTAGGATGTGTTATTTGAGTGTTCCCTTTATTTTTTTGAGCAGTGTAGTTTTTTACATAACTAAAAAAAGTTAAATAAAATGTAATCTTTTTACCAGAATGTAGTTCAGATCAGATGCTTTCATGTGAACTTTGGGGTCAGTCATCAGCAATGTTTGCTGTAACCTGTAGTTTGTTTTACTATACTACTAACATATGGCAGTAAAATCATCTCACAAACTGTAGATGTGAAGTCAGGAGAACAAGTTCCACATAAATTTGTACTTCATCCCTTTAATTTGATAAAATGTCAGCTAATGGCTTTAAGACATGGGGAAATGGAGGATCAGTGAACTTTTTGTGTCATGTAAATCTTAAATCTTAATCTACCCTAAATCTTCACACTAAGACTGAATTTTCACATTATCATTGACAACATTGAAATATGTGAATGCAAAAATAATGATATGAATGTATTTCACTATTTTTAAGGAATAGTCCAACTGGGGAAAACCTAACTTAGGGGTTTTTAGAACTTAGGGGTTTTTAGAACTTAGGGGTTTTTAGAACTTAGGGGTTTTTAGAACTTAGGGGTTTTTAGAACTTAGGGGTTTTTAGAACTTAGGGGTTTTTAGAACTTAGGGGTTTTTAGAACTTAGGGGTTTTTAGAACTTAGGGGTTTTTAGAACTTAGGGGTTTTTAGAACTTAGGGGTTTTTAGAACTTAGGGGTTTTTAGAACTTAGGGGTTTTTAGAACTTAGGGGTTTTTAGAACTTAGGGGTTTTTAGAACTTAGGGGTTTTTAGAACTTAGGGGTTTTTAGAACTTAGGGGTTTTTAGAACTTAGGGGTTTTTAGAACTTAGGGGTTTTTAGAACTTAGGGGTTTTTAGAACTTAGGGGTTTTTAGAACTTAGGGGTTTTTAGAACTTAGGGGTTTTTAGAACTTAGGGGTTTTTAGAACTTAGGGGTTTTTAGAACTTAGGGGTTTTTAGAACTTAGGGGTTTTTAGAACTTAGGGGTTTTTAGAACTTAGGGGTTTTTAGAACTTAGGGGTTTTTAGGGTTAGAGGAATGGATCCCCGATGGCCTAACCTGTCATTGAATATGCTGCGCCATGGCGGTTTCTGCTGCCTAGAGTCTATGACGATCCCCCTGGCCACGGTGCAGCACATGAATGGGGATTTGGGGATCAGTTTTAGCCATTCGGGCGGACCCGCAGTGTCCTCGCAGACACACTCGGGGGAGCTCTTGTATTGGTTTTGGAAGGGTCCTTGTGTTCCACTGTGGAGAGGGTTTCTCTGAGTTCGGGGGTGATGCCGTTTGGGCTCATTCCTGACACGTGGAGTCAGGCGAATGGGGAAAGCGTTTCCAAATGCGGGATGGAGGTCTGGGGGGGTCGGAAGCGATGCGGGGGGGTCACCTTTGCCCTGAGGAAGCACTTTAGCCACATGGGGACATTTGGTTATTTGAAGAAATACGTGTTTGGGGTCGATCCGTGACCCCGTGGGTGTGTGGTTTCAGCCATAAGTCGACATGGTGTGGTGCTGCCCTATGTCTGCGAGGGACGGGGGCAGGGTACAACAGCGCTTTCAGTCCGGCTCTCATTTTCACAGGAATTGTGTACGAGTTCCTCTAGCTGAAGTTTTGTTTTTAACTCTGCCTTGACTTGTTTCCGTCGGCCCTTTGACCGGGCAACGGGATGGAGGTGTGGGTGACATTTGGTTATTTGAAGAAGCACGGGTTGGGGGGTCGATCCGTGACCTTGTGGGTTGATGGTTGCAGCCATAAGTCGACATGGGTCGGTGCTGCCCTATGTCTGGGAGTGTTTTGGGCATTGAAAAAATCTTTTGGAGCTCGGGTCCGGGGCGGGTGGCCTTTGGGCCGGTGGGGGAGGTTCCCGGGAATAAAAGGGGAGCGGTTTTGCCATCCGGAAGCCTTTTGTTGAGGAGCTATAGGCCCGCCACGAGGGAGCCGAAGGGTGTGCTGCCGGATGTCGTGGGCCTGCAGGCCCGAAAGGTCAAGCTCCAGAGGTCACGGGTGGCTAGGAGGGGCCCAGGCGGGCGTCCCGCCGCCCGGCCGCCCTCCGGGCGGTCGGGCGACGGTTCCCCTGAGGTAGGGACCCAGCGGGAGGCGTTACTCTGAAGACAGAGCGCGGCGAGAACTACAGGGAACCCCAAGGGATGGTAGGGTCGGGTTCGGGGTCCCCGGAGGTCCCAGAGACGCGGGGTTCGGAGCGTAGGTCGGGCGGGTTCCCGGTTACAAAAGCCCGGGGTCCGTCGGCGCCTGGAGCGGCCCGGTTCTGTAGAACCGGTTCGCCATAAGTCGACATGGGTCGGTGCTGCCCTATGTCTGGGAGTGTTTTGGGCCCCTCAAAACTCTTTTGGAGCTCGGGTCCGGGGCGGGTGGCCTTTGGGCCGGTGGGGGAGGTTCCCGGGAATAAAAGGGGAGCTGTTTTGCCATCCGGAAGCCTTTTGTTGAGGAGCTATAGGCCCGCCACGAGGGAGCCGAAGGGTGTGCTGCCGGATGTCGTGGGCCTGCAGGCCCGAAAGGTCAAGCTCCAGAGGTCACGGGATGCTAGGAGGGTCCCAGGCGGGCGTCCCGCCGCCCGGCCGCCCTCCGGGCGGTCGGGCGACGGTTCCCCTGAGGTAGGGACCCAGCGGGAGGCGTTACTCTGAAGACAGAGCGCGGCGAGAACTACAGGGAACCCCAAGGGATGGTAGGGTCGGGTTCGGGGTCCCCGGAGGTCCCAGAGACGCGGGGTTCGGAGCATAGGTCGGGCGGGTTCCCGGTTACAAAAGCCCGGGGTCCGTCGGCGCCTGGAGCGGCCCGGTTCTGTAGAACCGGTTCGCCATAAGTCGACATGGGTCGGTGCTGCCCTATGTCTGCAAGTGTTTTGGGCCCTGAAAAAATCTCTTGGAGCTCAGGTCCGGGGCGGGTGGCGTATGGGCCGGTGGGGGAGTGTCCCGGGAATAAAAGGGGAGCGCTTTTGCCATCCGGAAGCCTTTGGTTGAAGAGCTATGGGCCCGCCACGAGGGACCCTACGGTGGTGCTGCCGGATGTCTTCGAGTCATACGGAAGCACGAGGTCATGCTGCCAAATGGCCTCCACCTGTCGAGCCGCGGTGCGGTCTGCCTTGGGTGTGAGGGCCTTTTGACATACGGAATCATAGGGTGATGATCCCAAATGGCTGCCTTCCCAGAGGCACGAGCCATAAGGAGACGTCCAGGGGTCCCGCAGAACGTCTGAGCCTCTGCCCGGGTTCGGTGCTCCGATCCCGGGTAGAGGGGTCCAGTCATTTGCTGGAACGGTTCAGCCATTCGGCGGAAGGGGGAGTTGTGCTTGGTGGTGACTACTTTGTGCTTGTTGTGCTTTTTGGTTTCCCGGCGAAGCGGTTCGCCATAAGTCGGCATGGGGTGGTGCTGCCCTATGTCTGGGAGTGTTTTGGGCCCCTCCAAACTCTTTTGGAGCTCGGGTCGGGGGCGGGTGGCCTTTGGGCCGGCGGGGGAGTGTCCCTGGAATAAAAGGGGAGCGCTTTTGCCATCCGGAAGCCTTCGGTCGAGGAGCTATAGGCCCGCCACGAGGGAGCCGAAGGTGGTGCTGCCGGATGTCGTGGGCCTGCAGGCCCCCCAAGGGATGGTAGGGTCGGGTTCGGGGTCCCCGGAGGTCCCAGAGACGCGGGGTTCGGAGCGTAGGTCGGGCGGGTTCCCGGTTACGAAAGCCCGGGGTCCGGAGGCGCCTGGAGCGGCCCGGTTCTGTAGAATCGGGTCGCCATAAGTCGGCATGGGGTGGTGCTGCCCTATGTCTGCTAGTGTGTCGGGCCCTGAAAAAATCTCTTGGAGCTCGGGTCCGGGGCGGGTGGCGTATGGGCCGGTGGGGGAGTGTCCCGGGAATAAAAGGGGAGCGCTTTTGCCATCCGGAAGCCTTTGGTTGAGGAGCTATAGGGCCGCCACGAGGGAGGCGAAGGTGGTGCTGCCGGATGTCGTGGGCCTGCAGGCCCGAAAGGTCAAGCTCCAGAGGTCACGGGTGGCTAGGAGGGTCCCAGTCGGGCGTCCCGCCGCCCGGCCGCCCTCCGGGCGGTCGGGCGACGGTTCCCCTTTGGCGGGGACCCAGCGGGAGGCGTTACTCTGAAGACAGAGCGTGGCGAGAACTTTCGGGAACCCCAAATGAGGGTGGGGTTGGGTTCTCGGTCCCCCGAGATCGCAGAGACGCGGGGTTCGGGGCGGAGGTCGGGCGGGGTCCGGGTAACGAAAGCCCAGGGTCGGGCAGCACCTCGAGCGGCCCGGTTCTGTAGAATCGGGTCGCCATAAGTCGACATGGGGCGGTGCTGCCCTATGTCTGCAAGTGTGTCGGGCCCTGAAAAAATCTGTCGGAGCTTAGGTCGGGGGCGGGTGGCGTTCGGGCAGGTGGGGGAGGGTCCCCGGAAGCAAGGGGGATCGCTGTTGCCATCAGGAACCCTTCGGTCGAGGAGCTATAGGCCTGCCACGAGGGACCCTACGGTGGTGCTGCCGGATGTCTTCGAGTCATACGGAAGCACGAGGTCATGCTGCCAAATGGCCTCGACCTGTCGAGCCGCGGTGCGCGGTCTGCCTTGGGTGTGAGGGCCTTTTGACATACGGAATCATAGGGTGATGATCCCAAATGGCCGCCTTCCCAGAGGCACGAGCCATAAGGAGACGTCCAGGGGTCCCACCGAAAGGCTGAGCCTCTGCCCGGGTTCGGTGCACCGAACCCGTGTAGGGGTCCAGCCATTCGCCGGAACGGTTCAGCCATTCGGTGGAAGGGGGGAGTTGTGCTTGGTGGTGACTACTTTGTGCTTGTGCTTTGTGGTTCCGGCGAAGCGGTTTGCCATAAGTCGGCATGGGGTGGTGCTGCCCTATGTCTGCGAGTGTGTCGGGCCCCTCCAAACTCTTTTGGAGCTCGGGTCGGGGGCGGGTGGCCTTTGGGCCGGTGGGGGAGTGTCCCTGGAATAAAAGGGGAGCGCTTTTGCCATCCGGAAGCCTTTTGTTAAGGAGCTATAGGCCCGCCACGAGGGAGCCGAAGGTGGTGCTGCCGGATGTCGTGGGCCTGCAGGCCCCCAAGGGATGGTAGGGTCGGGTTCGGGGTCCCCGGAGGTCCCAGAGACGCGGGGTTCGGGGCGGAGGTCGGGCGGGTTCCCGGTTACGAAAGCCCGGGGTCCGGCGGCGCCCGGAGCGGCCCGGTTCTGTAGAATCGGGTCGCCATAAGTCGGCATGGGGTGGTGCTGCCCTATGTCTGCGAGTGTGTCGGGCCCCTCCAAACTCTTTTGGAGCTCGGGTCGGGGGCGGGTGGCCTTTGGGCCGGTGGGGGAGTGTCCCGGGAATAAAAGGGGAGCGCTTTTGCCATCCGGAAGCCTTTTGTTGAGGAGCTATGGGCCCGCCACGAGGGAGCCGAAGGGGGTGCTGCCGGATGTCTTCGAGTCATACGGAAGCACGAGGTCATGCTGCCAAATGGCCTCGACCTGTCGAGCCGCGGTGCGCGGTCTGCCTTGGGTGTGAGGGCCTTTTGACATACGGAATCATAGGGTGATGATCCCAAATGGCCGCCTTCCCAGAGGCACGAGCCATAAGGAGACGTCCAGGGGTCCCACCGAAAGGCTGAGCCTCTGCCCGGGTTCGGTGCACCGAACCCGTGTAGGGGTCCAGCCATTCGCCGGAACGGTTCAGCCATTCGGTGGAAGGGGGGAGTTGTGCTTGGTGGTGACTACTTTGTGCTTGTGCTTTGTGGTTCCGGCGAAGCGGTTTGCCATAAGTCGGCATGGGGTGGTGCTGCCCTATGTCTGCGAGTGTGTCGGGCCCCTCCAAACTCTTTTGGAGCTCGGGTCGGGGGCGGGTGGCCTTTGGGCCGGTGGGGGAGTGTCCCGGGAATAAAAGGGGAGCGCTTTTGCCATCCGGAAGCCTTCGGTCGGGGAGCTATAGGCCCGCCACGAGGGATCCGAAGGGGGTGCTGCGGGATGTCTTCGAGTCATACGGAAGCACGAGGTCATGCTGCCAAATGGCCTCGACCTGTCGAGCCGCGGTGCGGTCTGTCTTGGGTGTGAGGGCCATTTGACATACGGAATCATAGGGTGATGATCCCAAATGGCCGCCTTCCCAGAGGCACGAGCCATAAGGAGACGTCCAGGTGTTCCACCGAATGTCTGAGCCTCTGCCCGCGTCCGGGGACGGCTTCCAGCCATTTGCTGGAAGGTTTCAGCCATTCGGCGGAACAGGACTTGTGCCATTTGAAAGTCCCCGGCCATAAGGAGACGCACATGGTTCCCACCGGAATGTCTGAGCCCTGCCATAAGTCGACATGGGTCGGTGCTGCCCTATGTCTGCGAGTGTGTCGGGCCCCTCCAAACTCTTTTGGAGCTCAGGTCGGGGGCGGGTGGCGTTCGGGCCGGTGGGGCAGGGTCCCGGGAATAAAAGGGGAGCGCTTTTGCCATCCGGAAGCCTTCGGTCGGGGAGCTATAGGCCCGCCACGAGGGATCCGAAGGGGGTGCTGCGGGATGTCTTCGAGTCATACGGAAGCACGAGGTCATGCTGCCAAATGGCCTCGACCTGTCGAGCCGCGGTGCGGTCTGTCTTGGGTGTGAGGGCCATTTGACATACGGAATCATAGGGTGATGATCCCAAATGGCCGCCTTCCCAGAGGCACGAGCCATAAGGAGACGTCCAGGTGTTCCACCGAATGTCTGAGCCTCTGCCCGCGTCCGGGGACGGCTTCCAGCCATTTGCTGGAAGGTTTCAGCCATTCGGCGGAACAGGACTTGTGCCATTTGAAAGTCCCCGGCCATAAGGAGACGCACATGGTTCCCACCGGAATGTCTGAGCCCTGCCATAAGTCGACATGGGTCGGTGCTGCCCTATGTCTGCGAGTGTGTCGGGCCCCTCCAAACTCTTTTGGAGCTCAGGTCGGGGGCGGGTGGCGTTCGGGCCGGTGGGGCAGGGTCCCGGGAATAAAAGGGGAGCGCTTTTGCCATCCGGAAGCCTTCGGTCGGGGAGCTATAGGCCCGCCACGAGGGATCCGAAGGGGGTGCTGCGGGATGTCTTCGAGTCATACGGAAGCACGAGGTCATGCTGCCAAATGGCCTCGACCTGTCGAGCCGCGGTGCGGTCTGTCTTGGGTGTGAGGGCCATTTGACATACGGAATCATAGGGTGATGATCCCAAATGGCCGCCTTCCCAGAGGCACGAGCCATAAGGAGACGTCCAGGTGTTCCACCGAATGTCTGAGCCTCTGCCCGCGTCCGGGGACGGCTTCCAGCCATTTGCTGGAAGGTTTCAGCCATTCGGCGGAACAGGACTTGTGCCATTTGAAAGTCCCCGGCCATAAGGAGACGCACATGGTTCCCACCGGAATGTCTGAGCCCTGCCATAAGTCGACATGGGTCGGTGCTGCCCTATGTCTGCGAGTGTGTCGGGCCCCTCCAAACTCTTTTGGAGCTCAGGTCGGGGGCGGGTGGCGTTCGGGCCGGTGGGGCAGGGTCCCGGGAATAAAAGGGGAGCGCTTTTGCCATCCGGAAGCCTTCGGTCGGGGAGCTATAGGCCCGCCACGAGGGACCCTACGGTGGTGCTGCCGGATGTCGCGGGTCTGCAGGCCCAAAAGGTCAAGCTCCAGAGGTCACGGGTGGCTAGGAGGGGCCCAGGCGGGTTGTCCCCGTCGCCCGGCCGCCCTCCGGGTATATACACTGCAACGCAATCTCCGACGACCAGTCGCCGGCAGTTGCTTGCTGGCCCGATCAGTCTTGCGACATGTACGCCGACGCCATCTCTGACGACCAGTCTCCGGCGGACTGCTCCGACGCTAGTTGTCCTTTCGTCGTACCCGTGGATCCCTGTAGTTTGGCGGTTTTCGTCGGCCGCCGCGATCCCTCGAACCGCGGCTCTATTGACCCCAATCGGGGGTCGATGCAGAAGGTGAAGATGAACTACCCGCGGGTGTTGCTTTTTGTGGCCCGCCCCGACAAAAGCAAGCACGGGGTGGTGCTTCCATTCTGCGGGACGGGGACTCGAGATAGGGTTATTGGGGTTCAGGTGGCTCGGCTAGTCTTGCGGTCGTGTCGCCCGAAGCGGAGCAGAGCAGAGCAGAGCAGAGCACTGTGAGCTTTCCCTCGACCCCCTACAGGAGGGAAGATGTACCAACGGTGCCCTGTTTCTGGTACCCAACACAAACGGCAGTGGATCCGGAGCAGCATTTTCTGCCATAAGTCGGCATGGGGTGGTGCTGCCTAATGGCTGCCGCCTTCCCAGAGCCATACGGAGACGTCCAGGTGTTCCACCGAATGTCCGAGCCCCTGCCCGGGTTCCGTCGCCCCGATCCCGGGTAAAGAAGCTCCATAACTCCCCCCCCCGGTGTTCCAGGACGGGGGCCGGCCCGGCGGAGGTGCGGGGACCGTCCCCCGGTTCCGGAGAACCGTGCAGGGGTATTTTTGACAAGTTGTAGCGGGGCTGAGAGTGTCCGAATCCCGGGAAGGGTCCAGCCATTTGCCGGAAGGGTTCAGCCATTCGGCGGAACGGGACTTGTGCCATTTGAAAGTGCCCGGCCATAAGGAGACGTCCAGGTGTTCCACCGAATGTCCGAGCCCCTGCCCGGGTTCCGTCGCCCCGATCCCGGGTAAAGAAGCTCCATAACTCCCCCCCCCGGTGTTCCAGGACGGGGGCCGGCCCGGCGGAGGTGCGGGGACCGTCCCCCGGTTCCGGAGAACCGTGCAGGGGTATTTTTGACAAGTTGTAGCGGGGCTGAGAGTGTCCGAATCCCGGGAAGGGTCCAGCCATTTGCCGGAAGGGTTCAGCCATTCGGCGGAACGGGACTTGTGCCATTTGAAAGTGCCCGGCCATACGGAGACGTCCAGGTGTTCCACCGAATGTCCGAGCCCCTGCCCGGGTTCCGGTGCTCCAATCCCGTGTAGGGATCCAGCCATTTGCTGGAAGGGTCCAGCCGTTTGGTGGAACGGGGACTTGACCTAGGGTTATCAGGGGTGGGGTTAGGCTTGAGCTCCCTGGAGGTCCCAGAGCCACGGGGTTTTTTGTCCAGGGTAAGGCGGGGTCCCGGTAACGGAACCCCGGGTACGGAACCTCCTTGAGCGGTCCCGGTTCCGTAGAACCGGACCCTGACATACGGAAGCATGAGGTCATGCTGCCAAATGGCCTCCACCCACCTACCATTTTGGGGCGGGGGCGGGGGGTAGAGGCCAAAATGGTACACCAAACGATGACGAAGAGGTAAATACGTCATTAGTAGGGACGGATGTTAGTATTTGTGAATGTTTTCCACCGTTATTAGAAAAGAAAAGCATTCATGGACTGATATTAGCAGTGAGTGAGGACAGACGGAGGGTCGAGGGGCCCTCCGTATGTCGACGGCTCCTCGACATACGGAAGCACGAGGTCATGCTGCCAAATGGCCTCCACCTGTCGAGCCGCGGTGCGCCGTCTGCCTTGGGTGTGAGTGCCTTTTGACATACGGAATCATGGGGTGGTGCACCCAAATGGCCGCCTTCCCAGAGGCACGAGCCATAAGGAGACGTCCAGGGGTCCCGCAGAACCTCTGAGCCTCTGCCCGGGTTCGGTGCTCCGATCCCGGGTAGAAGACGGGGCTGCCATCCCGCAGCAGCGACTCCCGCTGCGGGATGGCGTCCGTCCATCATCTGGCTCCGGCGGCAGTTGCTTGCTGGCTCGATCAGTCTTGCGACATGTACGCCTACGCCATCTCTGACGACCAGTCTCCGGCGGACTGCTCCGACCACCTCCTGAAGCATGTGTGCCAGTTGTGCTTTCGTCGCACCCGTGGATCCCTGTAGTTTGGCGGTTTTCGTCACCCACCGCCAGACAGAGCGGAGGAACCAATCACGGTACGAAACCCGACATTGGACCCTGTAGTTTATCAGTTTAGCAGAGTAGGCCGAGGGCTACATCTCTCTGGGATTCGAACCCAGGCCACCACGTTGCAGCTCTTCACTGCCAGTGGGGGCACCTTAAACCGCTGCACCGCCGAAGCCACGTGGGTTCTTTTTGCGCACGGGGCTTATGACCTCCTAGCAAGTAGTGACGTAGACATCGGGGTTGATCCAAGTGCCGGACATGCGGCATCACGAGGTGGTGCTGCCGTATGTCTGCCTTCCCAGAGGCACGGGCCATAAGGAGACGTCCGGGGGTCCCACCGAATGTCCGAGCCCCTGCCCGGGTCCGGTAGCATCGGGTCTGGGGCGGGGTCCCAGCCATTTGCCGGAAGGTTTCAGCCATTCGGCGGAACGGGGACTAGGGGTAGGGTTATCATCAGGGGTTAGGGTTTCGGGCTCCCCAGGGGTTCTCGGGCGAGCGAACCTTCCCACCCGCCCGAAACTCCGCAGGTGACTCGGTTAGTCTTGCGATCGCACCACCTGAAGCAGAGCGTGATCTATCCCTCGACAGGAGGGAAGACGTGCCAACGGTGCTTGCGCTTTATCCTGTACGCAAGACAAACGGCAGCGGCAACGGCGCCCTTCGCTGTTGCAGCCGCCGGGTGGATGGATCCTGCCGTTTAGCGGTTCGGGAAAAGCGGGGACTCGGTGGATCATGAATTTTTGCGTTTGGGGAAAAGGGAGGGGGAGAAAGAGAAAGCGGCACCGGCTGAAGCAGGCACGAGGGCGGAGACGGACGGACGGCTCGATTAGTTTTGCGGCTCGACGCCAGAGACCCCAACCAATTGCGGCACCGGCTGAAGCAGGAGCTGGAGCTTCTCAGCGCGCGCGGAAGACGACTACGACCTGGATCCTGTAGCTTGGCGGCGCAGTTTGAGCGGTCTGCCGATTCCACCCCGACAGCATCATTGAAGAAGAAGAAGAAGTACCCGTGGGCCCAACAAAAGGAAGCACGGGGTGGTGCTCCCTAACGGCTGCCTTGCCAGAGGCACGAGGCACAAGGACACGTCCGGGGGTCCCTCCGGATGTCCGAGCCTCTGCCCGGGGGTTATCGGGCGAGCAAGCGAACGCGCCCGAACCTCCGTGGGTGCGCTGGCTGGGCTCGGTTAGTCTTGCGGTCGCATCACCCGAAGCAGAGCGTGATCTTTCCCTCGACCCCAACAGGAGGGAAGACGTGCCAAAGGCGCCCTTTGCTTCTCGCGGGCACTCGCTGCATCCTGTACTTTGGCGGTTCGGGAAAAGGGTGTGGACTCGGTTAGTCTTGCGGTCGCATCACCCGAAGCAGATCGTGAGCAGCCACGGGTCAGTCACGGGACGAGGAATTACCCGCGTCGCTTTTTCTGGTACACAACAGAAATGGCAGTGGTAACGGCGCCCTTCGCTTCGACGCAGTCACTTGGTTGATCCTGCACTTTAGCGGCTCGGGAAAAGGGAGAGGGAGAAGGAGAAAACGGGGCGGCACAAGCGGCGGATACGGACGGTTTCAGGTTTCCCCTTTGTTCCGCTCGTCTTCAAACGTGAAAAGCGGCTCCGGCGGCATTGGCTCAATCAGTCTTGCGGCGGCCACGCTCGAGGCCGGAGTCCCCGAACAATCACGGGCTACTCGCATCCGGCACCAGCTGAAGCGGGAGCTGGAGCTCCTCAGCGCAGTACACGACCACGAACTGGATCCTGTAGCTTGGCGGAGTGCTTTGAGCGGTTGGCCGATTCCACCCTGGCATTCGAACCCCAACCACGCGGCCGCAATCCACCCACCGGGATCCCCGAACAGTCGTGGGGCGAATTGCGCTCCGCTCGGAGCAACAGGTTGAGGCTGAAGAAGAAGTACCCGCGGTGCCGTTTGGCAGTACGTGCCAAGAGCAGCAGCAGTACCAACGCCGCTCCCTGGCGGTACGAGGTCAGACGTTGGACTCTGATGTCCGTCGGGGGACAAACACGTGGCCGCCATCCACTGTAAGCAGGGCACCTTGAACCACGAGAGCACTCGAGCCACGCGGGTAACCTTTTTCCCGACGTAGCCGTCGGCACCTCGTAGCAAGTAATTCAGAGGTCGACAATTTAGTGCTTCTCTTCCTCCTCTCCTCTTTCTCGTCCTTTTCCTTCTCCTGCTTCTTCTTCCTCATTTCCGGGAACCGAGAAACTAAATCGCCAGACTGCAGGAGACACGTGGAATAAATGGCTGCCTGGCGAATGAGGTCACGCTCTTTGCTGTTCCACCAAGCTAAAGGAGCCACGCGATTCACAACCAAATCGCCAGACTGCAGGAGACACGTGCAATAAATCGCTACCTGGCGAATGACGTGACGCTTTTCGCTGTTCCACCAAGCTAAAGGAGCCACGTGATTGACAACCCAAGCTGGAATTGAGTGAAACCGAGCCCTCCTCCGGACACTCGGAAGCACGAGGTGGTGCTTCCATACGGCTTATCATTTAAATCTGTAAAAAGTGGCTCAGTTAGTCTTGTGGTTAGATCGGGCACATTGTACAATATGCTCGGAATCTCGCACGCACGAAAGGGATGTCGCTGCAGGATCGTGGTTTCTTACATTGTGAGTGACTCATGTAGTTTAGCGGTTTTCATTCCGAGCGCACTGCCCACGCTGCCCTGGGATTTGAACCCCGACAATCACGTGGCTGTTATACACTGTAAGCGCGGAACCTTAACCCACTCGACCACTAGAGCCATGAGTGGCAATAGTGATTTTGTCAAGGATAAGGTTTCCAAATTGCGGCCATCCTGCAGCACTAGAGTCCTGCTGCAGGATGTTGCTGCTTGCCATCCCGAAGCACTAGAGTCATGCTGCAGGATGTTGCTGCTTGCCATCCCGAAGCACTAGAGTCATGCTGCAGGATGTTGCTGCTTGCCATCCCCAAGCACTAGAGTCCTGCTGCAGGATGTTGCTGCTTGCCATCCCGAAGCACTAGAGTCCTGCTGCAGGATGTTGCTGCTTGCCATCCCCAAGCACTAGAGTCATGCTGCAGGATGTTGCTGCTTGCCATCCCGAAGCACTAGAGTCATGCTGCAGGATGTTGCTGCTTGCCATCCCGAAGCACTAGAGTCCTGCTGCAGGATGTTGCTGCTTGCCATCCCGAAGAACTAGAGTCCTGCTGCAGGATGTTCCTGCTTGCCATCCCGAAGCACTAGAGTCATGCTGCAGGATGTTGCTGCTTGCCATCCCGAAGCACTAGAGTCATGCTGCAGGATGTTGCTGCTTGCCATCCCCAAGCACTAGAGTCATGCTGCAGGATGTTGCTGCTTGCCATCCCGAAGCACTAGAGTCCTGCTGCAGGATGTTGCTGCTTGCCATCCCGAAGAACTAGAGTCCTGCTGCAGGATGTTGCTGCTTGCCATCCCGAAGCACTAGAGTCCTGCTGCAGGATGTTGCTGCTTGCCATCCCGAAGAACTAGAGTCCTGCTGCAGGATGTTGCTGCTTTCCATCCCGAAGAACTAGAGTCCTGCTGCAGGATGTTCCTGCTTGCCATCCCGAAGCACTAGAGTCATGCTGCAGGATGTTGCTGCTTGCCATCCCGAAGCACTAGAGTCATGCTGCAGGATGTTGCTGCTTGCCATCCCGAAGCACTAGAGTCATGCTGCAGGATGTTGCTGCTTGCCATCCCGAAGCACTAGAGTCCTGCTGCAGGATGTTGCTGCTTGCCATCCCGAAGAACTAGAGTCCTGCTGCAGGATGTTGCTGCTTGCCATCCCGAAGCACTAGAGTCATGCTGCAGGATGTTGCTGCTTGCCATCCCCAAGCACTAGAGTCATGCTGCAGGATGTTGCTGCTTGCCATTCATTCCCTAGCATGACTGGCTGCTGGGGAATGGCCACCATCCTGCAGCATGATCGGCTGCCTGGGAATGTCAGCCATTCCCCAGCATGACTGGCTGCCGGGGAATGGCCACCATCCTGCAGCATGATCTGCTGCCTGGGAATGTCAGCCATTCCTCAGGATGTGATCGTCCTGGGATTCGAACCCAGACGATCACGTGGCTGCCATTCACTGCAAGTGGGGGCACCTTTAACCATTCGACTGCCGGAGCCATGGACGTTTTCTTTGCGTTTTAGTCGGCTGTACAACAGTTCTGCTTGCATCCGTGCTTCCAAAAGAGCAAAAATAAATCACCAAACATTCGTTTTTTTCCTTTAAAAAAGGGAGGCTCCAGCGGTCTCAACCGCCACGCACACTTGCATCCTGTAGGTTAGCGGAGTAGACAGAGGGTTACTGTGCCCAGGCGGGAATCGAACCAGAGCCCAGAGCTTCCATTTTATGACTTTGCGGTGCCTTTAACCGCTGCACCACTGAAGCCATGTGTGTTATCTTTGCGCAGAATGGTGAGAATCCAGTTTGCCATCCCGAAGCACGAGAGTTCTGCTGCAGAATGGTGAGAATCCTCTTTGCCATCCGGAAGCACGAGCCCTCTGCTGCAGAATGACGGTTAATTGTTACAGCACGTGAGCAGTTGGCAAAGTCCCGCCACTTCTCCCTCCCCATGGCGTCACCTGTTAATTGATTGCAGGTGGCCAGAGTTAATTGTTACATTTTGTTTCCATACTGCGACGTCTGGGGGCTCCTCCGGATGGCTGCTGAGCTTCTGCCCAGCTCCGTGTGCCCCCCCAGCCGTTTGCTGGAACGGCTCAGCTATGCTGTGCAACGTTACTGCGGTTCTGCAGACATAAGAGACAGGATTGCAGTTGTAAGTAAAAAAATAAGAGTAACAGGTAAGCAAGCAAGAAAGCAAGAAAGAAATAAAACAGCAAAAAAAAAAAAAGTGTTCTCCCAGGCTGGATTCGAACCCACGTCTCCCGGCATGAGCTGCAGTAGCCTTAACCACTCGACCACTCCGGTCACGTTATTCCCAATTGGTTAATTGTTACACCAGGTGAGCATGTGATGTTCACGTGGTGAGCATGTGGTGTTCACGTGGTTAATTGCTACAGAGCACGTGAGCAGCAGCTGCTGGCAAAGTCCCACCCCTTCCTCCTCCCCAAGGCGTTACCTGCTAATTGATTACAGGTGGCCACTGTGCAGCAATTTGCAGCTCATTTCAGTGCTCGCCAGAGACAGCCAGAGAAGTATACAGCAACAAGCGGCAGCAAACTGAACAATTGAAGGTAAGTTTTTATTTAATGTGAAATGTAATGGATAGTTAGAATAGAAACGGGTTTAAAAAGCAACTTTATTACCATGTAAAGCTAAGGTACCTTTTAAAGCATAAAGCCTTCGAATTTTTAACCGTGTTTAACCAGGTGTAGGTTCCAGGGCAGATTTCTACCTCCCCCACCACCACCCCCGCGCGAGCTAGCTAGCTAGCTAGCGCTAGCTAGCTCGCCACGTGGCGAGCTAGCTCGCGCTAGCTCGCGCTAGCTGCTCGCGCTAGCTCGCGCTAGCTGCTCGCGCTAGCTCGCGCTAGCTAGCTAGCTCGCGCTAGCTAGCTAGCTCGCCACGTGGTGGTGGTGGTAGCAAGCTATCCTGGAGTAAAGAGGTGTTTCTGCTCTGTCAGCAGGTTTCATGTGCTGCTGTACTTCCACCATCTTGCAGGACCAGTCTGCTCCCAGATGGTGGATTTCCTGCAGCAGGTTTCATGTGCTGCAGGAAATCCACCATCTTGCAGGACCAGTCTGCTCCCGGATGGTGGATTTCCTGCAGCAGGTTGCTGGTGCTGCAGGAAATCCACCACCTGGCAGCACGACAGTCTGCTCCCGGATGGTGGATTTCCTGCAGCAGGTTGCTGGTGCTGCAGGAAATCCACCATCTGGCAGCACGACAGTCTGCTCCCGGATGGTGGATTTCCTGCAGCAGGTTGCTGGTGCTGCAGGAAATCCACCATCTGGCAGCACGACAGTCTGCTCCCGGATGGTGGATTTCCTGCAGCAGGTTGCTGGTGCTGCAGGAAATCCACCATCTGGCAGCACGACAGTCTGCTCCCGGATGGTGGATTTCCTGCAGCAGGTTGCTGGTGCTGCAGGAAATCCACCACCTGGCAGCACGACAGTCTGCTCCCGGATGGTGGATTTCCTGCAGCAGGTTGCTGGTGCTGCAGGAAATCCACCACCTGGCAGCACGACAGTCTGCTCCCGGATGGTGGATTTCCTGCAGCAGGTTGCTGGTGCTGCAGGAAATCCACCATCTGGCAGCACGACAGTCTGCTCCCGGATGGTGGATTTCCTGCAGCAGGTTGCTGGTGCTGCAGGAAATCCACCATCTGGCAGCACGACAGTCTGCTCCCGGATGGTGGATTTCCTGCAGCAGGTTGCTGGTGCTGCAGGAAATCCACCACCTGGCAGCACGACAGTCTGCTCCCGGATGGTGGATTTCCTGCAGCAGGTTGCTGGTGCTGCAGGAAATCCACCATCTGGCAGCACGACAGTCTGCTCCCGGATGGTGGATTTCCTGCAGCAGGTTGCTGGTGCTGCAGGAAATCCACCATCTGGCAGCACGACAGTCTGCTCCCGGATGGTGGATTTCCTGCAGCAGGTTGCTGGTGCTGCAGGAAATCCACCACCTGGCAGCACGACAGTCTGCTCCCGGATGGTGGATTTCCTGCAGCAGGTTGCTGGTGCTGCAGGAAATCCACCATCTGGCAGCACGACAGTCTGCTCCCGGATGGTGGATTTCCTGCAGCAGGTTGCTGGTGCTGCAGGAAATCCACCATCTGGCAGCACGACAGTCTGCTCCCGGATGGTGGATTTCCTGCAGCAGGTTGCTGGTGCTGCAGGAAATCCACCACCTGGCAGCACGACAGTCTGCTCCCGGATGGTGGATTTCCTGCAGCAGGTTGCTGGTGCTGCAGGAAATCCACCACCTGGCAGCACGACAGTCTGCTCCCGGATGGTGGATTTCCTGCAGCAGGTTGCTGGTGCTGCAGGAAATCCACCATCTGGCAGCACGACAGTCTGCTCCCGGATGGTGGATTTCCTGCAGCAGGTTGCTGGTGCTGCAGGAAATCCACCACCTGGCAGCACGACAGTCTGCTCCCGGATGGTGGATTTCCTGCAGCAGGTTGCTGGTGCTGCAGGAAATCCACCATCTGGCAGCACGACAGTCTGCTCCCGGATGGTGGATTTCCTGCAGCAGGTTGCTGGTGCTGCAGGAAATCCACCATCTGGCAGCACGACAGTCTGCTCCCGGATGGTGGATTTCCTGCAGCAGGTTGCTGGTGCTGCAGGAAATCCACCACCTGGCAGCACGACAGTCTGCTCCCGGATGGTGGATTTCCTGCAGCAGGTTGCTGGTGCTGCAGGAAATCCACCACCTGGCAGCACGACAGTCTGCTCCCGGATGGTGGATTTCCTGCAGCAGGTTGCTGGTGCTGCAGGAAATCCACCACCTGGCAGCACGACAGTCTGCTCCCGGATGGTGGATTTCCTGCAGCAGGTTGCTGGTGCTGCAGGAAATCCACCATCTGGCAGCACGACAGTCTGCTCCCGGATGGTGGATTTCCTGCAGCAGGTTGCTGGTGCTGCAGGAAATCCACCACCTGGCAGCACGACAGTCTGCTCCCGGATGGTGGATTTCCTGCAGCAGGTTGCTGGTGCTGCAGGAAATCCACCACCTGGCAGCACGACAGTCTGCTCCCGGATGGTGGATTTCCTGCAGCAGGTTGCTGGTGCTGCAGGAAATCCACCATCTGGCAGCACGACAGTCTGCTCCCGGATGGGGAGCTTGCTACCACAGCTAGCAAGTGGTAGAAAGCTACCCCTGAGTTAGCAGCCTTTTCCCCATAATACTTTTAAAGATGTGATACTTACCCTTTATTTAGTGTTTTCATTTCTCTTTATTGAATTTTTTCATCCACAGATGGCGCCACCAAAGTCCTTGGCAGAGTGCCCCCTCTGCCTTTATACTTTTAGGTATCTTGGAAAGCACCTCATTGCGAGGCATGCTATAACAAACCTCGAAGAAAGAAAGATCCTGATAAATTTCGGATCGAGAAGGGTCAACATCCGTGGGCTCGCCTGCCCAATCCCGGGATGCCAGTATGCCCGGTCTCGGCTGGACACACATCTGTCCGAGACGGGCCATCCTGAGATTGCGGCGGGCGAGCTCAAAAAGACAATCCTGGACGTGAAAAGGGGTCTGACCATCAAGCAGCTGCAGGAGCTCAGGGCAACAAACCCAACCCCTCCAATGATGTCCACTCTGGACATCGATCCACAGGAGGAGGATGAGAGGGAGGGGGCTTCCTGTAGCTCCCCTCCCGCCACCTGCGCGAACTGCAAGCATCTTCAGGCGGAGGTACTGGAATTTCGAAAGCAGACGCGGATCCAGGCAAAAACAGTCCTGAAGAAGAGGAAGCGAATAGACTACCTTCAGAAGGTATGTAACATACATTCCCAGAGTCAATGACCTACCTTACCTACCTGTATTTTTTCCTTTACTTCCGGCTGCGAGTTCTCCTCCTTCCGGCTGCTCTCGAGCAGAGCAGCAGCACGTGCGGCATGCGGCGTCTGCCGTTTGCGAGCATCAGGCCCTGCTGCGGGATGTTCACCATCCCGCAGCAGGGCCTGATGCTCGCAAACGGCAGTGGAGTCTGCCGTTTGCGAGCATCAGGCCCTGCTGCGGGATGTTCACCATCCCGCAGCAGGGCCTGATGCTCGCAAACGGCAGCACCTAAAAATGCATTTTCAAAGAGTGAATTCATTTGTTTTTTCTTCTGTTTTTTCTCTCTCTCTCTCTCTCTCGTCTCCTGCAACTGGAGCAGCAACTGGAGCAGTTGCTGGAACAGCAGCAGGCTGCGGTGCCGCCTGGCATCCCCCCGCCCTCCATCCGCCCAGAGTCGTCCACTTCGGAAGACGAGGACGACCAGGACCTCCCCCCAAATCAGGAGGCCAGAAGACGTGGTGGAGCCCTCGCTCCATTTCGTTTCCTCCCGCCGGCAGTCGGTCAGTCATTTCCGTCGGTCGGTCGGTCCGTCCGTCCGTCTCTGCTGCTTGCCAAAAACTTACCTACTCAAATCTCTTTTGCAGTCCAGTACATGGAGACCTACTGGGACCATTTGAAGGGACTGACCGGCAGGAAGAAGCAGCTGGAGAACCAGCGCTCCAAACTAGCAAGGATCTACCAGTTCCTGGCCTTCCTTGCGAATGGCAGGGGGTGGACCGCAACGTGGACGGTTCTTCAGGAGATCAGGCGCGTCTACGAGTAAGGCCCTCTCCGACGTATGCCGGCAAATGTTTTGTGTTTTTAGCGTCCTCTCGTTGAACTCTTACCGTTTTTTTTTCCTCTCCTCCCGGAGCAGATGGCCGGAAAGCCTGAGGAGGGACGGCAAGGCAGTCACGACGGTTAAGTCGTATATAGTAAACGTGATGGAGTTCATCACGTTTTTCAAAGAAACCCCCCCGTCCACCTCCCGGGTTTCGACACGGACCGTCGTTGCCATACACAGGGCGCTCTCCGCCACCGTCTCTGCGCTGGGGAGAAGGGTCGCAGTCCGTCAGATCCAGATCAAGCGCGACAAACTCAGGCACCTGGTCCCCAAGCGGCACCTCCGCGCTTGCCGGACCAGGTGCCGGGAGGAGATCCCTCGCGTGCTCGGTTAGTGAGAATTTTGTCACCTGGTTTTTGTGCGTGTGTGTGTGTGTGTGTGTGTTTCTTCTTCCTGTTTCCAGTCCTTTTAGTGGGTTTCATTGAATTTTTTTCCCTCCTCCTCCTCTTTGCAGACCAGCTTGAGAAGAACTCCTCCGGGGACCTCGCAAGGAAGTTCTTTGCGCTCCTCTCCCTGTATGTGACCTGCGTCTACGGACACCGAACGGGCGTACTCCAGAACATGACTGTTCTGGAGGTCGCCGAGGCCAGGTCCAGCAGGGATGAGGAGCTGGACGAGGGCTTCCTGATCAACGTAAGTTGAATTATGCAGATCTCCTGTTGCCATCTGGGATCATCACGTGCTGCTGCAGCATTCCCCAGCATGACCGGCTGCTGGGGAATGGCTGACATCTCCAGGCAGCCGGTCGTGATGCAGGATTGCGGCCATTCCCCAGCACGACCGGCTGCTGGGGAATGGCTGCCATACTGCATCACGACCGGCTGCCTGGAGATGGCAGCCATTCCTGAGCATCCGGTCGTGCTGCAGGATGGCGGCCATTCCCCAGCAGCCGGTCGTGCTGGGGAATGGCCGCCATCCCGCAGCACGACCGGCTGCTGTGGAATGGCAGTCACCTACCTGTCTTACTTACCTGTCGAAGCCATCTGGCAGCACGACCGGCTGCTGGGGAATGGCAGTCACCTACCTGTCTTACTTACCTGTCGAAGCCATCTGGCAGCACGACCGGCTCTGGGGAATGGCTGCCATTCCTGAGCATCCGGTCGTGCTGCAGGATGTCCGCCATTCCTGAGCATCCGGTCGTGATGGTCGCCATCCAGCAGCACTTAGTGATGTTTTGAAATGGCAGGCAGGAGAGACTCAAACCCCCCCCCTCCCTCTCTCTCTCTCTCTCTCTCTCTGTCTCCCCTCCCAAAAGGTGAAGGAACACAAGACCAACCGCGCGTTTGGGTCAGCGAAGGTGTTCCTCACCCCGGAGGAGTTCGGCTGGCTGGAGCGCTGGTTGGTTGTCCGCGCAGCGCTAAAGCCGAAGACAGACCTTGTCATGTTTACCGATGGCGAGAGGAGGGTAGACAAGATTTTGCTCCCGATGCAAAAAGCATGGTCTGACTTCGGCTTGCCCGGGACTCCCACCGTGCTTGATATAAGGACCTCCATAGCGACCTACGTAAGTGATCGTCCGACGTTTTTCATTCGATAACAGTACGTAAGAAGGGAATGTGCAGAAATGTCCTATATTTCC